>NC_057802.1:121175386-121331224 GCF_018294505.1 Triticum aestivum | reverse complement strand
CAGATGGCGGATCTCACCGACGCTTCCCACCTCCAGGCCCCCGCGGACTCGCATACCGGCGGCCCTGCATGGGTGTTGCTACAACTGTGGAGACGACTGGCACATATCGAGGGACTGCACCAACGAGACTCTGTGTGTGAGATGTGGAGGTTTCGGGCACATCGCCCGGGACTGTGAGATGCGGCGAAGCTCGTCGCCGGAGGAGGGCCAGATGAGGCCGCGGCCGGTGCCCCGGCTGCTTCAGCACCAAGCGCCGGGGCCTGTCAGCATGCCTTCTACCCCTCCTGTTCGGCAGGTGGAACCTGCGACGTCCCCGGAGCCGATGGTGCTCCCGCCGCCTCCGCCGGGGCTGCCGCCCCTCGGCGCGCGAAGGGTGGAGCGCCCGTGGAACCAGGTGGTCAGGGATGGGGCGGCCGGGTGTTCGGGTGGTCCGGGCTTCTCGGTGCCCTTTGAGCCGGTGGAGGCGACCAGGACGGCCGTCGTCGCGCAGCAGTCTGCCGCCCAGGAGGTGGGCTGCTGCTACATGGAGGAGGCAGAGGACCTCTGGCAGATGGAGGCGGAGCTGTCCAAAGCTGTGGTGGTCACGATCACGGGCACCAGGCCGGAGGTCGACCTGGCATCGGTGGTGGCGGGGTTGCATGAGGAGTTTTGCGTCGGGCCGATGGACATGTCAATTCGTGCGTTCTTTCCGAAGGATTTCTTGGTGCTGTGCCGGGAGCAGAGCACGCGTGACAGGATGGTGAGGCAGGGCGGCTTGTCGCCGGCCTCTTCAGCTGGCTTCACGTTGTCGCTGCGGCCTTGGCTGAGATAGGCGTAGGCTACCGGAGCAGCGCTGTCGTTCCTGGTGCCGGTGGCGTTGGTGGGTGTGCCGGCGCATGCGTGGACGAGGAGGACGGCCAACGCGGTTCTCCATGGCCTGGGGATTGTGGTTGGGGTTGTGGACCGCACGGCGAGGAGAAACGACATGTCCATCTACAAGGTGTGGCTTTGGACTGACCGGCCAGATCGCATTCCGGAGCAAAGGCAACTGTTTGTGGAGGAACCGCGCCGGCGCCGGGGCAAAGTATGACCACGGGTGGCGCGGTCAGCTGCGTTGTGGTACAACATTCGCATAGTCAGGTTGGCAGAGCCGGTGGTCGACGAGGACGACAATCATGAGCTGTCGCCGCCGCCTAGCCCGCCGGCGCCGCCTTCCGGTGCGGAGGAGGGCTTTGGTGGGGATGTGTTGGGGAACGTAGTAATTTCAAAAAAAATTCTACGCACACGCAAGATCATGGTGATGCATAGCAACGAGAGGGGAGAGTGTTGTCTACGTACCCTCGTAGACCGAAAGCGGAAGCGTTAGCACAACGCGGTTGATGTACTCATACGTCTTCACGATCCGACCGATCAAGTACCGAACGCACGGCACCTCCGAGTTCTGCACACGTTCAACTCGATGACGTCCCTCGAACTCCGATCCAGCCGAGCTTTGAGGGAGAGTTCCGTCAGCACGACGGCGTGGTGACGATGATGATGTTCTACCGACGCAGGGCTTCGCCTAAGCACCGCTACGATATTATCGAGGTGGATTATGGTGGAGGGGGACACCGCACACGGCTAAGAGATCCAAGAGATCAATTGTTGTGTCTTTGGGGTGCCCCCCTGCCCCCGTATATAAAGGAGCAAGGGAGAGGCCGGCCCTAGAGGGGGCGCGCCAAGTGTGGGGAGTCCTACTAGGACTCCCAAGTCCTAGTAGGATTCCCCTTTCCTTTCCGGAGTAGGAGAGAAGGAAAGAGGGGGAGAGGGAGAGGGAAAAGGGGGCTGCACCCCTTGTCCAATTCGGACCAGAGGGGGGGCGCGCGCCTCCTTCTTTTTGGCCTCTCTCCTCTATTCCCATATGGCCCAATAAGGCCCAATACTTCTCCCGGTGAATTCCCGTAACTCCCGGGTACTCCAGAAATACCCGAATCACTTGGAACCTTTCCGATGTCCGAATATAGTCGTCCAATATATCGATCTTTACGGCTCGACCATTTCGAGACTCCTCGTCATGTCTCCGATCTCATCCGGGACTCCGAACTACCTTCGGTACATCAAATCACATAACTCATAATACAAATCGTCATTGAACTTTAAGCGTGCGGACCCTACGGGTTCGAGACTATGTAGACATGACCAAGACACGTCTCCGGTCAATAACCAATAGCGGAACCTGGATGCTCATATTGGCTCCTACATACTCTACGAAGATCTTTATCGGTCAAACCGCATAACAACATACGTTGTTCCCTTTGTCACCGGTATGTTACTTGCCCGAGATTCGATCGTCGGTATCTCAATACCTAGTTCAATCTCGTTACCGGCAAG
The DNA here is from genome assembly GCF_018294505.1 of Triticum aestivum. Lineage (NCBI taxonomy): Eukaryota > Viridiplantae > Streptophyta > Magnoliopsida > Poales > Poaceae > Triticum > Triticum aestivum. The sequence continues at coordinate 121,328,875 of NC_057802.1, read as the reverse complement.
TCACTTTACTCGTTCTGTAATACATCATCCCGCAACTAACTCATTAGTTACAATGCTTGCAAGGCTTATAGTGATGTGCATTACCGAGTGGGCCCAGAGATACCTCTCCGACAATCGGAGTGACAAATCCTAATCTCGAAATACGCCAACCCAACAAGTACCTTCAGAGACACCTGTAGAGCACCTTTATAATCACCCAGTTACGTTGTGACGTTTGGTAGCACACAAAGTGTTCCTCCGGTAAACGGGAGTTGCATAATCCCATAGTCATAGGAACATGTATAAGTCATGAAGAAAGCAATAGCAGAATACTGAACGGTCAAGTGCTAAGCTAACGGAATGGGTCAAGTCAATCACATCATTCTCCTAATGATGTGATCCCGTTAATCAAATGACAACTCATGTACATGGCTAGGAAACTTAACCATCTTTGATTCAACGAGCTAGTCAAGTAGAGGCATACTAGTGACACTATGTTTGTCTATGTATTCACACACGTATCAAGTTTACGGTTAATACAATTCTAGCATGAATAATAAATATTTATCATGAAATAAGGAAATAAATAATAACTTTATTATTGCCTCTAGGGCATATTTCCTTCAGTCTCCCACTTGCACTAGAGTCAATAATCTAGTTCACATCGCCATGTGATTTAACACCAATAGTTCACATCACCATGTGATTAACACCCATAGTTCACATCGTCATGTGACCAATACCCAAAGGTTTTACTAGAGTCAATAATCTAGTTCACATCGCTATGTGATTAACACCCAAAGAGTACTAAGGTGTGATCATGTTTTGCTTGTGAGAGAAGTTTAGTCTATGGGTCTGCCACATTCAGATCCGTATGTATTTTGCAAATTTCTATGTTAACAATGCTCTGCACGGAGCTACTCTAGCTAATTGCTCCCACTTTCAATATGTATCCAGATTGAGACTTAGAGTCATCTGGATCAGTGTCAAAACTTGCATTGACGCAACCCTTTACGACGAACCTTTTGTCACCTCCATAATCGAGAAAACATATCCTTATTCCACTAAGGATAATTTTGACCGATGTCCAGTGATCTACTCCTAGATCACTATTGTACTCCCTTGCCAAAATCAGTGTAGGGTATACAATAGATCTGGTACATAGCATGGCATACTTTGTAGAACCTATGGCTGAGGCATAGGGAATGACTTTCATTCTCTTTCTATCTTCTGCCGTGGTCGGGCTTTGAGTCTTACTCAATTTCACACCTTGTAACACAGGCAAGAACTCTTTCTTTGACTGTTCCATTTTGAACTACTTCAAAATCTTGTCAAGGTATGTACTCATTGAAAAAACTTATCAAGCGTCTTGATCTATCTCTATAGATCTTGATGCTCAATATGTAAGCAGCTTCACCGAGGTCTTTCTTTGAAAACTCCTTTCAAAACACTCCTTTATGCTTTGCAGAATAATTCTACATTATTTCCGATCAACAATATGTCATTCACATATACTTATCAGAAATGTTGTAGTTCTCCCACTCACTTTCTTGTAAATACAGGCTTCACCGCAAGTCTGTATAAAACTATATGCTTTGATCAACTCATCAAAGCGTATATTCCAACTCCGAGATGCTTGCACCAGTCCATAGATGAATCGCTGGAGTTTGCACATTTTGTTAGCACCTTTAGGATCGACACAACCTTCTGGTTGCATCATAAACAACTCTTCTTTAAGAAATCCATTAAGGAATGTAGTTTTGACATCCATTTGCCAGATTACATAAAATGTGGCAATTTGCTAACATAATTTGGACAGACTTAAGCATCGTTACGAGTGAGAAAATCTCATCGTAGTCAACACCTTGAACTTGTCGAAAACCTTTTGCGACAATTCGAGCTTTCTAGATAGTAACACTACTATCAGTGGTCGTCTTCCTCTTGAAGATCCATTTAATCTCAATGGCTCGCCGATCATTGGGCAAGTCAATCAAAGTCCATACTTTGTTCTCATACATAGATCTCATCTCAGATTTCATGGCCTCAAGCCATTTCACGGAATCTGGGCTCATCATCGCTTCCTCATAGTTCGTAGGTTCGTCATGGTCAAGTAACATGACCTCCAGAACAGGATTACCGTACCACTCTGGTGCGGATCTCACTCTGGTTTACCTACGAGGTTCGGTAGTAACTTGATCTGAAGTTACATCATCATCATCATTAGCTTCCTCACTAATTGGTATAGTAGTCACAGGAACAGATTTCTGTGATGAACTACTTTCCAATAAGGGAGCAGGTACAGTTACCTCATCAAGTTCTACTTTCCTCCCACTCACTTCTTTTGAGAGAAACTCCTTCTCTAGAAAGGATCCATTCTTAGCAACGAATGTCTTGCCTTCGGATCTGTGATAGAAGGTGTACCCAACTGTCTCCTTTGGGTATCCCATGAAGACACATTTCTCCAATTTGGGTTTGAGCTTATCAGGATGAAACTTTTTCTTATAAGCATCGCAACCCCAAACTTTAAGAAACGACAACTTTGGTTTCTTGCCAAACCACAGTTCATAAGGTGTCATCTCAACGGATTTAGATGGTGCCCTTTTTAACGTGAATGCAGCTGTCTCTAATGCATAACCCCAAAACGATAGTGGTAGATTGGTAAGAAACATCATAGATCGCACCATATCTAATAAAGTACGGTTATGACGTCCGGACACACCATTACGCTGTGGTGTTCCAGGTGGCGTGAGTTGCGAAACTATTTCGCATTGTTTCAAATGAATACCAAACTCGTAACTCAAATATTCTCCTCCACGATCAGATAGTAGAAACTTTATTTTCTTGTTACGATGATTTTCTACTTCACTCTGAAATTATATGAACTTTTCAAATGTTTCAGACTTTATGTTTCATGAAGTAGATATACCCATATCTGCTCAAATCATCTGTGAAGGTCTGAAAATAACGATACCTGCCGCGAGTCTCAATATTCATCGGACCACATACATCAGTATGTATGATTTCCAACAAATCAGTTGCTCGCTCCATTGTTTCAGAGAACGGCGTTTTAGTCATCTTGCCCAAGAGGCATCGTTCGCAAGCATCAAGTGATTCGTAATCAAGTGATTCTAAAAGCCCATCAGCATGGAGTTTCTTCATGCGCTTTACATCAATATGACCTAAACGGCAGTGCCACAAATAAGTTGCACTATCATTATTAACTTTGCATCTTTTGGCTTCAATATTATGAATATGTGTATCACTACGATCGAGATCCAACGAACCATTTTCATTGGGTGTGTAACCATATAAGGTTTTATCCATGTAAACAAAACAACAATTATTCTCTAACTTAAATGAATAACCGTATTGCAATAAACATGATCAAATCATATTCATGCTCAACGCAAACACCAAATAACACTTATTTAAGTTCAACACTAATCCCGAAAGTATAGGGAGTGTGCGATGATGATCATATCAATCTTGGAACTACTTCCAACACACATCGTTACTTCACCCTTAACTAGTTTCTGTTCATTCTGTAACTCCCGTTTCGAGTTACTACTCTTAGCAACTGAACCAGTATCAAATACCGAAGGGTTGCTACGAACACTAGTAAAATACACATCAATAATCTGTATATCAAATATACCTTTGTTCACTTTGCCATCCTTCTTATCTGCCAAATACTTGGGGTAGTTCCGCTTCCAGTGACCAGTTCCTTTGCAGCATAAGCACTTAGTCTCAGGCTTAGGTCCAGACTTGGGCTTCTTCACCTGAGCAACAACTTGCTTGCCGTTCTTCTTGAAGTTCCCCTTCTTCCCTTTGCCCCTTTTCTTGAAACTAGTGGTCTTGTCAACCATCAACACTTGATGTTTTCCTTGATTTCTACCTTCGCCGATTTTAGCATTGCGAAGAGCTTGGGAATGGTTTTCGTCATCCCTTGCATACTATAGTTCATCACGAAGTTCTACTAACTTCGTGATGGTGACTAGAGAATTCTGTCAATCACTATTTTATCTGGAAGATTAACTCCCATGATTCAAGCGATTGTAGTACCCAGACAATCTGAGTACATGCTCACTGCTTGAGCTATTCTCCTCCATCTTTTAGCTATAGAACTTGTTGGAGACCTCATATCTCTCAACTCGGGTATTTGCTTGAAATATTAACTTCAACTCCTGGAACATCTCATATGGTCCATGACGTTCAAAACGTCTTTGAAGTCCCGATTCTAAGCCTTTAAGCATGGTGCACTAAACTATCAAGTAGTCATCATATTGAGCTAGCCAAACGTCATAACGTCTGCATTTGCTCCTGCAATAGGTCTGTCACCTAGCGGTGCATCAAGGACATAATTCTTTTGTGCAGCAATGAGGATAATCCCCAGATCACGGATCCAATCCGCATCATTGCTACTAACATCTTTCAACTTAGTTTTCTCTAGGAACATATCAAAATAAACATGGGAGCTAAACACGAGCTATTGATCTACAACATATATATGCTAATACTACCAGGACTAAGTTCATGATAAATTAAAGTTCAATTAATCATATTACTTAAGAACTCCCACTTAGATAGACATCCCTCTAATCCTCTAAGTGATCACGTGATCCATATCAACTAAACCATGTCCGATCATCACGTGAGATGGAGTAGTTTCAATGGTGAACATCACTATGTTGATCATATCTACTATATGATTCACGCTCAACCTTTCGGTCTCAGTGTTCCGAGGCCATATCTGTTATATGATAGGCTCGTCAAGTTTAACCTGAGTATTCCGCGTGTGCAACTGTTTTGCACCCGTTGTATTTGAACGTATAGCCTATCACACCCGATCACATCACGTGGTGTCTCAACACGGAGAACTTTCGCAACGGTGCATACTCAGGGAGAACACTTATACCTTGATAACTTAGTGAGAGATCATCTTATAATGCTACCGTCAATCAAAGCAAGATAAGATGCATAAAAGATAAACATCACATGCAATCAATATAAGTGATATGATATGGCCATCATCATCTTGTGCTTGTGATCTCCATCTCCGAAGCACCGTCATGATCACCATCGTCACCGGCGCGACACCTTGATCTCCATCATAGCATCGTTGTCGTCTCGCCAACTTATGCTTCTACGACTATCGCTACCGCTTACTGATAAAGTAAAGCATTATAGGGCGTTTGCATTGCATACAATAAAGCGACAACCATATGGCTCCTGCCAGTTGCCAATAACTCGGTTACAAAACATGATCATCTCATACAATAAAATATAGCATCATTTCTTGACCATATCACATCACAACATGCCCTGCAAAAACAAGTTAGACGTCCTCTACTTTGTTGTTGCAAGTTTTACGTGGCTGCTACGGGCTGAGCAAGAACCGTTCTTACCTACGCATCAAAACCACAACGATAGTTTGTCAAGTTGGTGCTGTTTTAACCTTCGCAAGGACCGGGCGCAGCCACACTTGGTTCAACTAAAGTTGGAGAAACTGACACCCCCCAGCCACCTGTGTGCAAAGCACATCGGTAGAACCAGTCTCGCGTAAGCGTACGGGTATTGTCGGTCCGGGCCGCTTCATGCAACAATACTGCTGAACCAAAGTATGACATGCTGCTAAGCAGTATGACTTATATCGCCCACAACTCACTTGTGATCTACTCGTGCATATGACATCTACGCATAAAACCAGGCTCGGATGCCACTGTTGGGGAACGTAGTAATTTCAAAAAAATTCCTACGCACATGCAAGATCATGGTGATGCATAGCAACGAGAGGAGAGAGTGTTGTCTACGTACCCTCATAGACCGAAAGCAGAAGCGTTAGCACAACGCGGTTGATGTAGTCGTACGTCTTCACGATCCGACCGATCAAGTACCGAAGGCACGGCACCTCCGAGTTCTGCACACGTTCAACTCGATGACGTCCCTCGAACTCCGATCCAGCCGAGCTTTGAGGGAGAGTTCCGTCGGCACGATGGCGTGGTGACGATGATGATGTTCTACCGACGCAGGGCTTCGCTTAAGCACCGCTACGATATTATCAAGGTGGATTATGGTGGAGGGGGGCACCGCACACGGCTAAGAGATCCAAGAGATCAATTGTTGTGTCTCTGGGGTGCCCCCTGCACCCGTATATAAAGGAGCAAGGGAGAGGCCGGCCCTAGAGGGGGTGCGCCAAGTGTGGGGAGTCCTACTCTCTCATCTATTCCCGTATGGCCCAATAAGGCCCAATACTTCTCCCGGTGAATTCCCGTAACTCCCCGGTACTCCGAAAATACCCGAATCACTCGGAACCTTTCCGATGTCCGAATATAGTCGTCCAATATATCGATCTTTACGTCTCGAACATTTCGAGACTCCTCGTCATGTCCCCGATCTCATCCGGGACTCTGAACTACCTTCAGTACATCAAATCATAACTCATAATACAAATCGTCCTCGAACTTTAAGCGTGCGAACCCTACGGGTTCGAGAACTATGTAGGCATGACCAAGACACGTCTCCGGTCAATAACCAATAGCGGAACCTGGATTCTCATATTGGCTCCTACATACTCTACGAAGATCTTTATCGGTCAAACCGCATAACAACATACGTTGTTCCCTTTGTCACCGGTATGTTACTTGCCCGAGATTCGATCGTCGGTATGTCAATACCTAGTTCTATCTCGTTATCGGCAAGTCTCTTTACTCGTTCTGTAATACATCATCCCGCAACTAACTCATTAGTTACAATGCTGGCAAGGCTTATAGTGATGTGCATTACCGAGTGGGCCCAAAGACACCTCTCCGACAATCAGAGTGACAAATCCTAATCTCGAAATACGCCAACCCAACAAGTACCTTCGGAGACACCTGTAGAGCACCTTTATAATCACCCAGTTACGTTGTGACGTTTGGTAGCACACAAAGTGTTCCTCCGGTAAACGGGAGTTGCATAATCTCATAGTCATAGGAACATGTATAAGTCATGAAGAAAGCAATAGCAGAATACTAAACGATCAAGTGGTAAGCTAACGGAATGGGTCAAGTCAATCACATCATTCTCCTAATGATGTGATCCCGTTAATCAAATGACAACTCATGTCCATGGCTAGGAAACTTAACCATCTTTGATTCAACGAGCTAGTCAAGTAGAGGCATACTAGTGACACTATGTCTGTCTATGTATTCATACATCTATAAAGTTTCCGGTTAATACAATTCTAGCATGAATAATAAACATTTATCAGGAAATAAGGAAATAAATAATAACTTTATTATTGCCTCTAGGGCGTATTTCCTTCAGGATGATGGTCGCGGTCATGGTAGAGCGGAAGGTGGACGGAGGCCAGATCTTGAGGCGCCAAACTCGCCGTCGCCGGGATGCTCCTCGGCGGGGTCAGCACCGGCAGCCGGTCACGGGCGAGTTCAAAATAAAGTGGCTGCAGAAAGCGAGTATGACGCACGTAGGCGGCAGGGTGGCCCTACGGTACAGTTTGACGGGGCTTTGACTGTGAGATCGGTGGTGCAAACGGCTCGGGGACACCTGTCTCTGGGCGCGGTGGTCAGCAGGGTGGATGGTTCTGGAGTGGCCCCTTTCGTGTCGTCTTGTGCCTCAGGAGAAGCGATGAGGGGAAGAGAGGAGGAAAATCCCGCGCTGGGATCGTCGCCACCTTCTGTTGCGCTGTCTCGCTGGCGCAGGGCAGGCCTGCTGGAGGCGACGGGATTGGAGCTCCAGGATTCGGTGCAGGCAGTGCAAGCTAGGAGGATTCTCTTGGTTGGCTTGGTGGAGATGTCGATGGGGCCGGGGCCAGAGCTGGAGCTGGGGGTGGACCGGTCTGCAGCAGATCCTGGCAGGACGGTGGACACCCAATTGGACAGCGACTCCTGTAGGCTGATTGGGACGGACGTTTTTGGCGGGGCCTGCGTGTCGGGGGATGGGCCAGGATCCATGCAACCGTGCATGGCGGAACACGTGGACTGCGGGACGCCGGAGTTTTCATGCACGTTGGATTGTACGGCGCTTTGGCTGCCCTCGCTGGGTGTGGGATCTGAAAGGCAGGTGGGTCTCGCGGAGGCCTGGGAGATGTTCGAAGTAAGCCTGTCGGGGTGTGATGAGCCACCATCAGGCAGTGTCACCCCGTGCACACCTAGGCCGGCCGAACCAGCGTTGGTGGAAGTTGAGCAGCTCTGCAAGGACATTGCGAAGAGCGATCGAGCCTATCTTGGCCAGGCCGGACACGCGCACGCATGGGGTTCAAGCCCGTAGACCCAGAAAAAAGCGGATTATGGAGGTTACGCCGCGGAGAAGTGAGAGGATTGCGAAGCACGGTGTAACGCCCCGGATTCGATGCGCCAGGTGTCTCCCAGTTATTCGTCGTTGTTGCCATGTCATTTGCTTGCGTGTCGCATTTTGCCATGACATCATCTGCACTTCATGTGCATGTTTCTCAAAACTTGCATCCGTTCGGGTTCCCCTGGTTCATTCTGTTGTCCGTTCCGATCCCAGACACAGTCGCACACGCCCGCGGCACGTCCGAATATTATTTTTATAAGCGGCCGGAAAATGTTCTTGGAATGGGATGAAACTTGGCGTGCGGCCTTATTATAGTGTAGGTAGACCGCCTGTCAAATTTCGTTGCATTCGGAGTTCGTTTGATAGCCCAACCATTAAACTTACAGCGGCATCATTGCTGGTCTAGCGTCGAACGTTTTCGGTATCCGGAAACTGCCACCGGGTCGCTCTGCTTCTCTCTCTTCTCAGCTCGAGGCATTCTACACAGCCCACCTGCAGCCACCTAGTCCCCCCTCTGTCCGGAGCCGCACAATCGCGATCCGAGGGTCCGAAACCACCCTTTTCCCTAACCCTAACCCCCTTTCCCTATATAATCACCTTCTCCTCCCAATTTTGGAACCCTAACCTCCTCCACCTACCTCTAGCCTCCCCCTCGGGATCCCCGCAGCCGCCAGCCTCCTCCCTCCTCAATTTCAGCGCCAAGCCAGCCTTCCGCCGCCAAGTGTCACCGCCCCACTCGCCGCGCCGCCACCTGCGCATCGCTCCAGCCAACCACAACCCTCCACGTCGCCTCCCCAGCATCCCACACCGCCGCGCGGCCCGCCAGGGCCCAGATCAGGCCCTGGGAAGCCCATCGAAGCCCGCAGCCCCGAGCTCCCCGCTCGACCTGGATCGGGTGGAGCCCGATCTCGATCTCCTCCCCACGCCGGCGACAAGCGCCACCGCCACCTCGTCCGGCTCGCCGGAGCCGCCGTCGGCGACCTTCACCAGGGCGGACCTCACCTCCCCTGCTCCTCCTTCTCGTACGTTCTCCTTCCTCTCTCTCCCGCAGGAGCTCTGCCATGGCCGCCACCGCCCGAGCTCGGGAGCCGCCTCCGCCCTGGAAGCTCGTCACCGCCGCCGTTCTTCGCCGGATCTGGGACCCCTGCCCTCGGATCCGTCCGTTCCCAACCTCGTCGACCCACCGGCGCTTCCCCTCGCCGTCGTCCTCCCGTCGAGCCGCCGCCAACCGCCACCGGCACGCCCTTCGTCGTCCGTGCGTGCGTGCGAGCACACGCACAGCCACCGCGCGTTGACCGTGCGTGGCCTGCATGTGGAACGCGCCCTCCCCTAGGCTCAGCTCGCCCGACCTGCCCCTCCACTACCTGGGCCGAAGCCCAGTGGTGAGCAGCCCACTAACCCGTCCCTTGTGTTTTTTTTTCTACCTCGTGCCGCTGTGATTTTGGCTAAGTCCTCAGAAAACCATCTCATATTGTATTCTTGTGATGTGTGTAACTTGCTGCATATGGCTCCTTTTTTTTGGTGTACAATATGTCAACATGTTCATCATGAGGTTCTCTTCATTTCATTCCATTGTGCCATGCTTGTTTGAGTCCATCTTGATGCCCTAATCATCGTTGCAAGAGTGTTATGTGATGTTAACCTGCTGAGACTGTAATAACTTGCTGTTTTGTCTTTTTCATTGCATTTTGTGTGTGTATCCTATGAGCTTGAGCTCTACATGTGCTTTGTACTACATCATTCCATCTTTACAGGGGTGCTTGTCTTGTATTTGTGTGGTCTATGTGGTGACTAGCACAAGTATGCAAAGTAGGCTCCATGATGTTGCTGATTTCTGTGATGCCATGTTAACCTGCTTCTACAAGTCATTCCATGCATAATCTGGAGATTGTCAATAAGGCTGTTTTGTTAAACATGTCATGCTCTATCAATCCATGTCTTTGGTTTTAATTATAGCCTGCTGTAGCTTGTTGTAATCTTGCTCCCAAATTGCTAAATAATGTTGCTGTCAGCCTGTTAACATTAAGTTCAGTTTTGCCATGTGTTTTGCTAGTGATCCATGGACCCTATGATTATGCTATTGCCATGTTTAGCTTCACGAACATGTCTTATTACTGTGAGTTACTTTCACATGCCATGAAATGCTTTGTGATGAGTGATTTGAGCTCGCAAAGATCCCTTCATAATTCTGTTTATGCCATGCTCAGTATTTCTGCTAAGTCTGAATCTGTTTATGAAACTTGCTATGTTTACATGGGTGCCATCATATCTTCTGTGCATTTTTGGCTCGTGATCAGTAAGGTACTTTTGTTCTATGCAATTAGTAGATTCAGGCCATACCTTCTTTTGCTATGATCTGTTCCTGTAGCATGTCGTTCGATAGCTCTAAACTTTGCAACCTGATGTTATTTCTGCCATGTCCAGTGATTTTCTGCTAAGTCTGTGAAACTGTTATTATTTGCAATATTGCCATGTTCTTTTGAGAATATTGTAGTGGTTTCTAGAGATAGCTCAGTGTTGATTTTTTGTAATGCTTTACCTGTACATCACATACATGCCTTTTGTGTTCATGCTGGGGTGCTGTAGCATATTGTTTTGATGCTTGCAAGATGCCTAGTTGCTGTTTTGGACAGATTGTTGCTATATCTTGTTTGGAGTGTATGTCTTACACCGTTGCTCCATTTTGAGCTTGCTCTATATTAAATTTGCTTAGTTTTTCATGTAGTTTCATATTACCTTCTTGCATCCTTGTTTTGGGTGTGTTTGCTTGATGTTTGTATGCATTTTGCATCAATGCCATGTTTAACTTGTTTTGCTCATATCTTCTAGGCCGTAGCTCCGAATTAAATGAACTTTATATGTAACTTGACTAGAATTTTGTGTAGATCATCTTGGTGCATCTTAACTTGCTGTTTAACAACTTGAACATAAGGTTTATTCAGATCTGGACCAATTTCGAAACTTGCATATGAGGACTTACCAGACTTGTTATATGTTGTTTCCGGCCTCATTTAAACTTGCTTTGATGTGTTCTTCTTGTATGCATCATCTCTTGCCATGAGTACCTTCATGTAGAGTTGTCATGCATCATGCTTGGTTGTGCATCATGTCATGTTCATGTGTGGTGTGTTTACCATGTTGAGTGCTTCTTCTCGATAGTTCCCGTTTCGTTGCGATCGTGTGAATTTGTTCGTCTACGCTTGGTTCGTCTTCGTGGATTCATCTTCTTCATGGACTCGTTCTTCTTCCTAGAGGGATTTCAGGCAAGATGACCGTCACCTTGGATCTCACTACTATCATTGCTATGCTAGTTGCTTCGTCCTATCGCTATGTTGCGCTACCTATCACTTGCTCTTCAAGCCTCCCAAATTGCCATGAACCACTAACCTTTGTCACCCTTCCTAGCAAAACATTGTTTCTCTATGTTACCGCTTTTGCTCAGCCCTCTTATACCGTTGCTAGTTGCAGGTGAAGATGAAGAAGTTTGTTCCATGTTGGAACATGGATATCATGAACTTTGTTGGGTTATCACAATATCTATTACTTAATTAATGCATCTATATACTTGGTAAAGGGTGGAAGGCTCGGCCTTATGCCTGGTGTTTTGTTCCACTCTTGCCGCCATAGTTTCCGTCATACCGGTGTTATGTTCCTTGATTTTGCGTTCCTTACGCGGTTGGGTGTTATGGGAACCCCTTGACAGTTCGCTTTGAATAAAACTCCTCCAGCAAGGCCCAACCTTGGTTTTACCATTTGCCTATCACCTATTTCTTCTCCCTTGGGAGTCGCGCTCCCGAGGGTCATCTTTATTTTAACCCCCCCCCCCCCGGGCCAGTGCTTCTCTAAGTGTTGGTCCAAACCGAGCAGCCTGCGGGGCCACCTCGGGGAAACTCGAGGCCTGGTTTTACTCGTAGCTTGACTTATCCGGTGTGCCCTGAGAACGAGATATGTGCAGCTCCTATCGGGATTTGTCGGCACATTCGGGCGGCTTTGCTAGTCTTGTTTTACCATTGTCGAAATGTCTTGTAAACCGGGATTCCGAGACTGATCGGGTCTTCCCAGGAGAAGGAATATCCTTCGTTGACCGTGAGAGCTTATAATGGGCTAAGTTGGGACACCCCTGCAGGGTATAAACTTTCGAGAGCCGTGCCCGCGGTTATGTGGCAGATGGGAATTTGTTACTGTCCAGTTGTAGAGAACTTGACACTTGACTTAAATAAAACGCATCAACCGCGTGTGTAACCGTGATGGTCTCTTTTCGGCGGAGTCCGGGAAGTGAACACGGTTTTTGGGTTATGTTTGACGTAAGTAGGAGTTTAGGATCACTTCTTGATCATTGCTAGTTTCACGACCGTTCCATTGCTTCTCTTCTCGCTCTTATTTGCGTAAGTTAGCCACCATACTTTGCTTAGCCGCTGCTGCAACCTCACCACTTTACCCCTTCCTTACCCATTAAGCTTTGCTAGTCTTGATACCCATGGTAATGGGATTGCTGAGTCCTCGTGGCTCACAGATTACTACACCAACAGTTGCAGGTACAGGTTATGCGATGATCATGACGCGAGGGCAATGTTTATTTGTGTTGGAGTTCTTCTTCTTCTTCGTCGATCTGGGGATAGGTTCCAGGTCGGCAGCCTGGGCTAGCAGGGTGGATGTCGTTTGAGCTTCTGTTTGTGTTTCATCCGTAGTCGGATGTTGATCTTATGTATGATGTATTGATGTATTCTTGCGGCATTTGTATGCCTTGTATGTATCTCCATATATTATGTAATGTTGATGTAATGATATCCACCTTGCAAAAGCGTGTCAATATGCGGTTCTATCCTTGGTGGGACCTTCAAGTCTCTTTAGGATAGTATCACATATTGGGCGTGACAAGTTGGTATCAGAGCCTCGACCGACCCTAGGAGCCCCCTTGATTGATCGTGTAGTTGGCCATTGTTGAGTCTAGAAGAAAACTGTTTTCGGAGTCTAGCTATATCGGAGAGTAGGATTTCTTTTACTCCTCAGCCCCTTCATCGCTCTGGTGAGAAATCTTGACGTAGGTGTTTTGAATTACTCCTCTTCCCCCTCAAACTTTCCTTAGGATCACGCGGTTAGTTTTCCGACCGTGGTTCTCAGCTCTTTTCATCGGGTGCATTTTCTCGTCAAGTCGATTCGACCTCTTTGTTTTTGCAAGTTCAATCCTCAGTTCTCTCTCAACGAAGTTGTTTCTCTGTCCTTAGTTGTCTTCTTTTCCCACCCGCCCACCCTTTTCTCTTCTCGGAGCCGGTGTCCGTAATCGAGTATCCATCCTACTCGCGCTAAGCCTTTGCATTATTTCAACCGGTGTTTTCTCTTCAAGCTATTCGTCGTTTTCCCCTTCCAAGTTGCCTTTATTTCCCGCCCTCCCACCCTCTTCTTCCCGGAGCTTGAATCTCTTTCGAGCATCAATTTCATTCGTGCGGAGTATCTTCAGTCTTTCCTCAATTGTCTCAACCGGTGAATTCTCACCTAGTTAATCATTGTTCGTCTCATTTCCTTTTCCGGTGGATCCAATTCAAGTTTTCGGTGTTGATCGTATTCTTTTCCTTGACCGAAGTGTTTTCCCCTTGCTCGTTCCTCCTTTCGCCATTCTATTATCCCGGAGTGTTGAAGACATCTCAGAAGATTCGTGTTTGCATCCATTTAATTCGAGGTTATCACCTCATTCAAATAGTTCAATTGTTCCGGTGCATCATCTATCTGCTCAACAATTCTTTTCAACGGTGTTTTCTTTTAGTGGGCCCTAACCCACAGGTCTTTTCCCAGGATCTTACCTGACTCTTCTAAGTTTCCCGGAGTTATTCTCAAATCCTTTTCGAAGTGGACGTAAGTATGAATTTCATCAGTCAGACGCTTTTCCAAGATCAATTTCAAATTATTTTCATTGTTGACTCTACCTCTTCGCTTTTCATTCTCCCGGAGTATCTCAACAATTTTGGTGTTATTTCTCGTCGTCACTCTCAACATTTGAAGACTGAAGTAGAATTTTTCCTAAATCTTGTCCGTTCTCCCGGAAATTCGCGGTGCTAGCTCGATGGTTATCCTATCAAATCGTTACAAGTCGTGCAATTATTTTCACCCATCCGGAGTATTTCAGGAGTTTCTTGCTCTCTCAATTATCCGGAGGCCTCCATTTCTGTCGTGCAATTGTCACGGCAGATGTCCTCGAGCAAGGACTTAGTCGTGGAGCCATCGCAGCTAGGAATCTTAAAGGGGTTAAACGGGATAAAGGACACGAGGATTATACTGGTTCGGCCCCTTACGGTGAAGGTAAAAGCCCACTCCAGTTGAGGATGGAATTACTTAGGGTTTCGATGACCAGGGAGCTTAACCGGTATGCCTGGCTACCGATCTGATGTTGCTTGTCCTGAACCGCCGCCGGGTCGTCCCATTATATAGGGAGGTTGACGCCCAGCAGCTCTCAGAGTCCCAGCCGGCTTATAACAGTGTCCGGCTCGGACTCTTAACTATTCTTGCCTTACACTACAAGTCTTGCCATAACGGCGGTTTATCACTGCGGGCCTTAAGCCGCCTCCGGGTCTTAAGCCCATTACTGAACCGTCATCCTCAAGCTTGGTACTGGGCTTCACGTGATGATCATTATGATGTAACCCGGCCCATCCTAGGCGGGTGACTCTAATGGTTATATCCTCAACATTAGGCCCAGATTGATTTGAACCGGTTCATGTCAATCTTCAATACCTTTAAGAGAAAATCTTCCGGCTTCTGCTTGTGCGAAGGTTATAACCCGCCGTGACGTCATCTTCTGGATTCTTGGTAACCTGCCATGACGTCATCTTCCATTAAATTCATTTTTTTATTCTGTCATATCCCAACGGATCTTATCTTAATGACCATCCCGAGAATCGAGGCATTTCTGCGGCAAGATAATCATGTCTTCAGCCTTCTCGTTTCTCGCGCCCATTTACCAGCCGTCCCTTATAAATAGGCCCGACCCATAAGCCTTTCGTCACTCTTCTCGATCCATCGTCTTCCTCCTCTGACGCCCCAGAGCTCGAGCTCCGCCGCCGCCGCGCCCCTCATCTTCCTCAGCCTCGGCCGCTGCATCATCCTGAACTGGTCCAGAGAAACGGCGGCGACCTCCGCTGCTCATCGGCACCAGTAAGTCCTTACTACTCCGTACAGTAGATTCGCATTAGGGTTCCATGCTTCTTCCCTGTTCTTCGTAGTTTCATCTCGATTTCTTCACAGTTCCTCCACCGAGGCTCCTTTTGATCCGAAAACGGTACAGACTCCCTGCGGTAGTAGTTTCTCACCCATTTTTATGCTAGTAGATCCCTTTTGCCCGAAAAAAGACCTCATTTAGAGCTTATGAACTCCTCTGTATCAGTTTTTAGGTCTAGAAATTTCTCCTTTCTGGACGATCGTTTGATCCAAAGTAATCCCTGCAATCTGTGAAACTTGTTTGTGCAACACTTAGACAAAAAACTGCATCTGTTAGCCATGGCGGCTCATATCTCCGGCTTAAAAAGAGACCCTGCTTTGTGAAATCTCCGTCTCACTCACAATAGAGTTAAATAACTTAAATTGCTTAAGATATCCACGGCGGCTTAGATAACCTGACACAGTTAGTCATATATCATTAGGCCCCTTCATAAACCGCCATCTTGAATACTGAACTGAAATCTTCCTCCGGCTTAAATTTGAACCGGGAATTCTCTTTTGTCCTAGGCTTCCATTTTCCACAATGCCGCCCAAGGCTCCCAAAGCGCCCATTACGTGCAACTGGGTGAGATCCAACATTACTGATAGCACCTTAGATGACTTCGTAAAAACGGGTTACCTGCGTAAGAAGGAGGTCATGTCCTACCGAGCTCCTGACCCGTCCGAAGAGAGACCTCAACCAAAGGACGGATAGGTTGTCATATTTGCTGACCACATGAGCCGGGGCTTTGCTCCTCCTGGCTCAAAATTCTTCAGAGATGTTCTGCACTTTTTCGATCTGCGACCTCAAGACATTGGACCCAACTCCGTGTCAAACATTTGTAACTTTCAAGTGTTTTGTGAGGTATACCTTGGAGAAGAACCCAGCCTGCTACTCTTTAGGGAGTTATTTTACCTGAACCGCCAGAATGAATGTGCCAACGGGCCTAGCTTGGAACTTGGTGGAATCTCAATCCAACGACGGAGAGATTGTCTCTTTCCTTATGCTGAGCCGCCAAGCCACCCGAAGGACTGGAACCAGACCTGGTTCTACTACCAAGATACTTCTCCGGCTGATGAGAACCCTCTGCCCGGCTTTCGCGCTCTACGTCTGGAGTCAAATCACCCCCTGCCAGACAAATTATCTCAAGCTGAGCGTCTGGATTGCTTGGCGGGTGATTCCTTTAAGCCGCCGCCCCGACTTGATGTGTGAGTACACAGGCCGGAAAGATGATCCTCTACGACACAGTCCAGACGACTTACCTGAGGACATTATTGACGATACAACCAAGTCGCTTCTGAATGAGAGCCTGGCAGATTGCGGGAGAGTGGGCTTAAGCCCTTTCTGCAAGACTAACCCGGCTCCTGCGGTAAACCATTGACCTAAATGTTTCTCCTTTCATTTTAACGATTTTGTCTTAGCTTACTAATCTTTGTTGTATTTTACAGGCTAATGATAAATTCTGGAAGGTCAGGTATGACCATGAAGCTGCTAAGAAAGCTAGGAAGGTTAAAAAAGCCGCCAGGAGAGCCGCTCCCCGCAAGAAGGGGAGTAAGCCTAGCTCCTCAGACCTGCTTCACCTGGAAGACACCTCCGAGTCAGAGGTAGCCCTTGATTCTTTAGGCTCCTTTTTTAACCGTCTTATTGACACTGATTATCAGCAGGAGGATACCGGAGCGAGTAACCGGGTGATTGAAGAGGTAACTATACTTTCCTCTGACTCGGAGCCCTTGCCAAGACTGAAAGTCCGATGAGTAACCCGGAAAGTAAGATTTTCACATCCTTTAGCTTATCAAGATCCTCAATTTATTTTGAAGCGACAGATTCATGAGAGTCGGAGGCAGACCCGGACTAGCAAGGACGCAGGCCTCTCCTCCGGCTTACCCGAAGCATCAAGGAAGCGCCGGACCGAGGTTATCTCCGACTTATATCCTTTTCATCCTTTGGCGGGCGTCACTCGTCAACCACTCAATTCTTCTGACTCAAACTACTAGGGAACTTCACCTTCCTCCGGCGACTCAATGCAGTCTAGCTTGTCGGCCTTCAAGACCGCCCCCGGGTAATGATGATCAGCTTACTTTCTGCTTATCTTACTCATGGTTTTGCACTAACTCTTTGACTTTCAGTGTACAAGTAAAGCCTAGCAAGAGGGCGAAGAAAAGTAAGCCGGCCGAAGAGCTGGTCTTGACTGAACCTGATGCCTCTGCCCCTGAGCCGCCGTCTGCACCAGCTCCGGAAACCACCACTGCCCCATCTGATGAGCAAGTTATGGAGGATTCTGATAACCCGGAGATCCCCAGCCCGGCTCATCCAGATGACCCGGATGTGGTGATTACCCGGACCAAATTTGTTGAACCGGGAAGACCCACCGTGCTGGCTAGGTGCTCTGCCAAGGAGGAACTTCTGGAACGCCACAGAGCCAGGCTGGACATTACTAACTATGCCAATCTGAGCATTGGAGATATTGTCGCTGGCTATATTGGTCAAGTGCACAACAGCCGGGACCTGGAGATTGACATGGTGAAGCAAATACAGCAAAAATCTGAGGTACGACTCCCTTGCTTACTCCATAGTCATCCTTACCATGCCAGCCCCCAAGTCTATTACTTATGATGGAATATGTTGTAGACTTAATACCGGCTTAATAATTACTGCAAGAAAACCGGCTTACCTGGTAACACTCACGGGCCGGATTAAACAGCATAATTGAACCGGTCTTTACCTTATGTTAATCAAGTAGTTGAGCAACTTTACACATTAGCCCCCAAGTGCCGAGTACCTTTGCCTGCAAAGTGCCTGGGACTTACTTACATGAACCGACACTGTAGATAGAGCCTTTCAGCATACCTTAGTCCCCAAGTGCCAAGTGTCTTTGCTTGCAAAGTGCTTGGGACTTAATATTGCATTATAATCACCTTAACTGTAACCCGGAATTTGTACAGGCCGCCTGTAAGAAATTTGAATCGGAAATCTCTGATCTGAAGAGCCGCCTGAAGACCCAGGAAAGTGAAACCCAAAAAGCCAACTCCAAATTTGAACTCAGTGTATCCGCACAAGAGAAACTGAAGAAAAAGTTTGAAGCAGAAAGGAAAGCCTGGGCAGATGAAAAAGCTGCTTTGCTCAGCCGGGCCGAACAAGCGGAGGCCACTCTTACTGAAAGAACCGCCGAGCTATCCAGCTTAAAACGCCATGTCTCTTAGATGGTCTCCGCAATCTTTGGTAAATTTCTAATCAGTTTACATCGTTTAGTTCCCATAAACATCTCAATTGCCAACAGCTCACTTGACTGTGTAATGCAGGTCCCAGGAGTTCCAATCTCAACCAGAGCGTGCTGACTAAGCTGAAGGCGGTTTACACCTTGGTGGAGCAACTTTACACCGGGTCACAACGTGCTTTAGCCGTTGTGGCTCTGTCCAATGAAGTTCCCACTCACCTGGCAGATGTACTCAGGCGGCTTGCCCTACTTCCTCGGCGCTTCCAAGAGCTGAGACGGGCTTCTGCAAGAGCCGGAGCCATAGCCGCTCTGAGCCGGGCCAAGGCGTTTCTACCGGAGCTAGACCCGGCCGACATCGCCCTTGGGTATCCCAGCTTGAAGGAAGACGGCACCCCCTTTGACCAGAAGGACTTCGCCGCCTGTGTGAAGAGCGTACGCCCTGTGGCCACTTTGATTGGCAATGACACAGATCTTACCAAATATCAGCCGGGCTATGACGCGGAGAATCAGAGAATCCCAACACCACGCTATGAGGCAGTCAGCCTGATTCCGCCAACTCGTAAGCATACCTTCGCCCCTGAAGTTGACCCGGCCGGGTTAATTGATGATGAGGCTCAATTTGAAGCTTTGAGCGGCATTGACTGGAAATCATCAACCTTCCAGATCATGGAAACAACCGGAGGAACGGAGAGGGATGAGCCGGAAGCTTCAACCCAACAAGCACTTTAATTTCGTAGGCGGCTCATGGTTATGTCTTAAAAACAATGCCTCACCTTTTGGACTCGGGGAGTTCTCTAATAGAGTAGGACAAACACTTAATTTTGTCGTGCCATCGTGCACGTGTGCAGCGCTCCACTCTGTTTAGGCTGCTCTTTTATATTCCTCCGGGTTATGTTTGATCATTTGCTTTCCTTAGGCTTAAAGAGCTGTCTTTAATTGTCCTGCATAGAAAACAAATCACAAGTCTCTAGGCGGCTGCAAGCCTTCAAGTACACTTCCGGTTTATGTAACCCAAATAATAAGGTTGAGAACTCAACTCCGGTTCACCAGCACCTATAATGCTTATTGTGTGCTATCAACATTATTAATCAAAGTTAAGCCGGTGGACAAAGAACCACCCTGGAACACTTTTGATATGATCAAAAGAATTTGTTGCAAATCAAGAGATCAAAAACTTAGGGGCTTTCTGATTCGAATACGACCAGAGAACCGTCCCAAAGGGGTTAAGCTAAGATTCGAATGCGATCATATAGCCCCCAGTGGCTTTGGCGTTGCCGATCAAGAGGGTACCAACAGCTATGTTCTCTTTGGTTCGAATACGACCTATGTTTGACAGGAAGCCCCCAAATGACCATGAGAGTTGTTTAACGACGCTGATTCGAATACGATCCACGTCGGTTCCCAAAGGGGGTTGAGCTATGATTCAAATATGATCAAGAAAAACTCCCCAATGAGCTCGGCAATATGCCAATCAAGTGGGTATCGACAGGTATGTTCTCTTTGGTTCGAATACGACCTATGTTTGAACAGGAAGCCCCCAAGTGATCATATTGTTAACGGCTAGATTCGAATACGATCATAAGCCGGATCAACCTCCAAGTGACCATGTAATGTTGCAATGGAAATAACAATAATACATTTACCTTTGGAAGAAAAAAGGACAGAGGTCCTGCTTTATTATTTATCATAATATATACATGGCTATAGAAATATGTACATTATGAGAGCCGGTGGCTCAAGTGTAATAAGGCCGAAGCTGAGCTATGTTCCACGGCCGGCGGGTCTCCTCCTCCGACTTACGTGAATCTCTGTGCTCCCGAACATCAATAAGGTAGTATGACCCATTGTGCAAGTTCTTGCTGATCACAAGGGCCCTTCCCAAGGTGGGGATAACTTGTGCGCATCTGTTTGATCCTGGATGAGCCGGAGCACCAAATCACCTTCCTGAAAGACCCGGGACTTAACCCGGCGGCTGTGATAGCGGCGCAGGTCTTGTTGGTAAATCACCGGGCGAGCTGCTGCTATGTCACGTTGCTCATCCAACAAGTCAAGAGCTTCTTGACGAGCCTGCTCATTATCCGCCTCGACATAAGCCGCCACTCGAGGCGAGTCATGACGGATGTCGCTAGGGAGGGCCGCCTCAGCTCCGTAAACCATGAAGAAAGGTGTGTAACCCGTAGACCTGTTAGGAGTAGTATTGATGCTCCATAACACGGAAGGTAACTCCTCTACCCAACAACCCGGCGTCCGTTGCAAAGGGACCAAAAGCCGGGACTTGATGCCCTTCAAGATCTCCTGATTGGCTCTCTCAGCCTGACCATTGGATTGAGGGTGAGCCACTGATGAAACATCGAGCCGAATATGCTCTCGTTGACAAAATTCCTCCATGGCGCCTTTAGACAGATTGGTGCCATTGTCAGTTATAATGCTGTGTGGAAAACCAAAGCGAAATATCACCCTTTTCATGAACTGAACCGATGTGGCTGCATCACACTTACTAACTGGCTCTGCCTCAACCCACTTTGTGAACTTGTCGACCGCCACCAAGAGGTGGGTCTTCTTATCCTTGGACCTTTTAAAAGGCCCAACCATATCAAGCCCCCAGACCGCAAATGGCCAAGTGATTGGAATCATCCTCAACTCTTGAGCCGGCACATGAGCCCGTCGTGAGAACCTCTGACAACTGTCACATTTACTGACCAAGTCCTCTGCATCAGCATGAGCCGTCAGCCAATAAAAACCATGACGAAAAGCCTTGGCCACAAGGGATTTTGAGCCGGCATGATGGCCACAATCCCCCTCGTGAATCTCACGTAAAATTTCTTGACCTTCCTCAGGGGAAACACAACGCTGGAAAGTTCCAGTGACACTGCGACGATGCAGTTCGCCATTGATAATTATCATTGACTTAGACCGCCGGGTTATTTGTCTGGCCAAAGTTTCATCCTCAGGCAATTGTCCCCGGGTCATGTAAGCCAAGTATGATACTGTCCAATCTGGGATAATGTGGAGAGCTGCCACCAACTGTGCTTCCGGGTCAGGAACAACCATGTCTTCCTGTGTAGGCAACTTAACAGAAGGGTTATGCAAAATGTCCAAGAAAGTATTAGGCGGCACCGGCTTTCGCTGAGAGCCCAGCCGACTTAATGCATCAGCCGCCTCGTTCTTCCTGCGATCGATGTGCTCTACTTGGTAACCCTAAAAATGTCCAGCAATGGCATCAACTTCGCGGCGATAAGCCGCCATGAGGGGGTCCTTGGAATCCCACTTGCCTGACACTTGTTGGGCTACTAAATCTGAGTCACCAAAGCACCTTACCCGGCTTAAGCTCATCTCCTTAGCCATCCGAAGACCATGGAGCAAGGCCTCGTACTCAGCTGCATTGTTAGTACAGGGAAACATCAACCGTAGCACATAGCAAAACTTGTCACCTCGAGGGGAAGCTAATACAACTCCAGCCCCCGAGCCCTCCAATTGCCTGGACCCGTCGAAGTGAATAGTCCAGTATGTATTATCCGGTTTCTCTTCAGGCACCTGCAGCTCTAACCAATCGTTGATGAAATCCACCAATGCTTGAGATTTGATAGCAGTGCGCGGCACGTATTTTAGACCATGAGGCCCAAGTTCTATAGCCCACTTAGCAACTCTTCCTGTGGCTTCTCTGTTTTGGATGATATCTCCTAGGGGAGCAGAACTAACCACAGTGATAGGGTGACCCTGGAAATAATGCTTAAGCTTCTGGCTTGCCATGAATACCCCATAAACAAGCTTCTGCCAATGTGGATACCGTTGTTTGGACTCAATGAGTACTTCGCTGACGTAGTAAACCGGCAGCTGAACCGGATACTCCTTACCCGCTTCCTTACGCTCCACCACCACAGCCACACTGACGGCTCGTGTGTTAGCGGCTATATACAGCAATAAAGGCTCCTTGTCAACAGGAGCAGCAAGGACTGGTGGCTCAGCTAGCTGTCTTTTCAAATCCTCAAAAGCAGCATTAGCAGCATCATTCCAGATAAAGTCATCTATTTTCTTCATCATCTGGTACAGTGGCATGGCCTTTTCACCCAACCGGCACGAAGCAGCGATGCGACGCGCCAGACGCTGGACGTCGTTTATGCACGCCGGCTTAGCCAGAGAGGTGATTGCCTTGATCTTTTCCGGGTTAGCTTCAATGCCTTTGTGAGAAACCAGAAAACCCAAGAGCTTGCCTGCGGGAACACCAAAAACACACTTGGCCGGGTTAAGCATCATCTTGTAGACCCGGAGATTATCAAAGGTCTCTCTCAGATCATCTATCAAGGTCTCCTTCTCCCTGGATTTAACCACGATATCATCCACATAGGCATGAACGTTGCGCCCAATCTGGTTATGAAGACAATTCTGCACGCAACGCTGGTAAGTCGCCTGTGCACTCTTGAGCCCAAAAGGCATAGACACATAACAGAAGGCTCCAAAAGGAGTGATGAACGTCGTCTTCTCCTGGTCCTTAACTGCCATTTTGATCTGATGGTATCCAGAGTAAGCATCCAAAAAGCTTAAACGCTCACAACCCGCCGTAGCATCAATAATTTGATCAATACGGGGGAGAGCAAAAGGATCAGCCAGACAAGCTTTGTTTAAATCCGTATAGTCCACACACATCCGCCAGGTGCCGTTCTTCTTGAGCACGAGCACCGGGTTAGCTAACCATTCTGGATGAAAAACTTCAACAATAAACCCGGCCGCCAAGAGCCGGGCTACTTCCTCACCAATGGCTTTCCGCCTCTCCTCATTAAACCGCCGGAGGAATTGCTTGACTGGTTTAAATTTCAGATCAATATTGAGAGTGTGCTCAGCGAGTTCTCTAGGTACACCCGGCATGTCAGAAGGTTTCCATGCAAAGATGTCCCTGTTCTCACGGATGAACTCGATGAGCGCGCCTTCCTATTTCGGATCCAGATTGGCACTGATGCTGCACTGCTGAGATGAGTCACCTGGAAGAAAGTCAACAAGTTTAGTCTCATCAGCTGACTTAAATTTCATTACCGGCTCATGCTCCGTGGTTGGCTTTTTCAAAGACGTCATATCTGCCGGGTCAACATTGTCCTTGTAAAACTTCAACTCCTCTGTTGCACAAACAGATTCAGCATAAGCCGCGTCACCTTCCTCACACTCCAAGGCTATCTTTCGGCTGCCATGAACCGTAATGGTCCCATTGTGACCTGGCATCTTGAGCTGCAAATTCACGTAACACGGCCGTGCCATGAACTTGGCGTAAGCCGGCCGCCCAAATAAAGCATGGTACGGACTTCTTATCTTAACCACCTCAAAGGTTAGTTTTTCCGCCCTGTAGTTGTACTGATCTCCAAAGGCTACTTCCAGCTCGATCTTACCGACTTGATACGCCGACTTACCGGGCACCACCCCATGGAAAACAGTATTGGACTGGCTGAGGTTCTTATCAGTTAATCCCATACGACGGAAGGTCTCATAATAGAGGATGTTGATGTTGTTGCCTCCGTCCATGAGCACTTTAGTGAATTTATATCCCCCAACCTGAGGGGCCACCACCAAGGCCAGGTGACCCGGATTATCGACCCGGGGAGGGTGATCTTCCCTACTCCATATGATAGGCTGCTCAGACCATCTTAAATAGCGGGGAATCGCCGGCTCAACAGCATTTACAGCCCTCTTATGAAGCTTCTGATCTCGCTTGCACAGGCTAGTAGTGAACACATGATACTGTCCACCATTGAGCTGCTTTGGATTGGTCTGGTACCCCCCTGCTGCTGCTGCTGATTACCCTGGCCAGATTTCTGATTAAAACCCCCTTGGAAACTCTGAGAATTGGGATTTGAGCAGCCGCCCGGGCCATGCCCCCCCGGGCCATTGTTGCCATTAAAAGCGTTGGAATTTTTGAAGGCCTTCATGATTGCGCAGTCCTTCCATAGATGAGTGGCCGGCTTCTCCCTAGAGCCATGCCTTGGACAAGGCTCATTCAACAACGGCTCCAGCGTCGGGCCTGACCCGCCGGCTCGGGGAGGTTGTCTCCCCTTACGTCGGTGGTTGTTACCCTGTGAATTGGCGTTGGCCACAAACTCCATACTGCCATCAGCCTTACGCTTGTTACCTCCCTGGTTCGCCGGGTTATGCTGAGGGCCCTTGCCATTGCCGTTCTTCTTTCCCTTCCCTGTCCTTTCATCTTCCGACGCGGGATCCTTGGTACTATCAGAGTTGGCGTACTTGACCAGAGCCGCCATCAGCGTACCCATATCATTGCAATCGCGCTTGAGCCGCCCGAGCTTCATCTTTAGGGGCGCAAAACGACAATTTTTCTCCCACATTAAAACTGCAGAGCCGGCATCCATCTTATCAGATGAATGTATTATCTCTTTAACCCGGCGAACCCGATGGGTTGTAGACTCACCCTCTTGCTGTTTGCAGTTAGTCAAATCCACAATGGACATAGATTGCCTACATGTATCTTTGAAGTTCTGGATAAACCGGGCTTTTAGCTCGGCCCATGACCCGATGGAGTTAGGCGGCAGTCCTTTCAACCAAGTGCGGGCAGTCCCATCCAACATCATGGTGAAGTATTTGGCCATTGCCGCTTCACTAACCTCCAGTAACTCCATAGCCATCTCGTAGCTCTCGATCCATGCTTCGGGTTGTAAATCAGCTGTGTAATTAGGTACCTTCCTAGGTCCTTTGAAATCCTTGGGCAAACGTTCATTATGGAGAGCCGACACTAGACAAGGGACGCCTCCGGTCCTCGTAGGTATACCCGCGTTGATAGAACCGTCGGATAAGCCGGGAGTGGCTGGTAAGCTGTCAACTGAGCCGCCTGCTCCGCCTCTTGTCGTGCTCTGTCATGGTCTACCATGTTAACGGCTTCATTATGTGCCGGGCCGTGGCCAGCTGGCAAGTCACGGTGCCGGACGTTGCTTGAGCCAGTCGCTGAGATCATGTGCCTGCTGTAACTTGGCCTCCGGTTTGGACGAGGGGTTGAATGAATCCTGTCCCGGCTATATGAGTATGCCTCCTGTTGCGCCAGAGCCGTCTGAAGAAGTTCTCTGACCCGGCGGGTTTCGACCATCGTTGGAGAGTCGCCCTCGATTGGAAGAGCCGCCAGTCGCGCCGCTGCGGCGATCATGTTTTCCAACGGGTTGGCATAATGACCCGATGGTATCGGCACATACTGAGGCGGGGTAGTGTTCATACGGGGAGGCCCCATCACTTGTGGCTGAATCGGCGTTCCAGCCCCGGGTGCCATGGTCTCCGGCGGGTTACTGGGCCCTGCACCAGGCGTGTTGAAGAGGTTTCGAGGATCGTAAACCGGAGGGAGTCGAGATTGAGCCTTCTGATGCCTCCTTCTCATGATCTCATTGCATGCGTTCTGATCCATCATGAGCCGGAAAGATTGCGCCTGAATGAGCTGAGTCTGGGCGTCGAGAGCCGCTCGTTCCGCAGCCATCCTGATCCCTTCCGCTGCCAGATCCTCCTTGGCTCTTGCTATATCCAACTTTAGCTGTGCCACCTCCGCATCATGTTGAGCTTGATCCGCTGGGGCGACCGTAGCGGTTAACAGGGCCGTCATCTTGTCTGTGAGATCCATCAGCACCTGAGCCGGCGAGTGCACAGGGCCTCCTGCCCCAGTGGCGGAGTTTTGAACAGGTTGTGCGCCGGCCATGAAGATTCCAACCCGGCTCGGCGGCTCAAAGGGGTCCGGAATACTGTCGCCATCGGAACAACCCCTGAGCCTGCCATCTTGAAGCTGGTATAACGAGTTGGTCTCATCCGTGGACGACTCGCCGTCAGAGCGAGCGGCCGTCTCATTGCCAGATCCAGATCCTTCAGAGAGTCCTCCATGGACGCATCCCACGAAAGCACGCTTCAAGGCAGGTAGAGTCCGGGCAGGTCTCGCACGCTGAGCCGTCTCGATGAGGTCGGCGCAAAGGTCCGGCTCAGGGCCCGGCTCGCCAATCTTGCCAATGAAAACGTGGATTCCGCCGAAGGGGACCCGATACCCGTACTCGATTGAGCCGGCGTCGGGGCCCCAGCTTGCATCGTCGATGTAGAGCTTGCCGCGACGACTCTTGGTCATCCGGCCCACAGCGTATCCCTTGAGCCCTTCAAAGCTGCCCTTCAAGAACTCAAATCCACCGTGCGCTGGCCCCATGGTGGGCGCCAACTGTCGTGGAATTGTCACGGCAGAGGAGGAGGGTCCGAAACCACCCTTTTCCCTAACCCTAACCCCCTTTCCCTATATAATCACCTCCTCCTCCCAATTTTGGAACCCTAACCTCCTCCACCTACCTCTAGCCTCCCCCTCGGGATCCCCGCAGCCGCCAGCCTCCTCCCTCCTCCATTTCAGCGCCAAGCCAGCCCTCCGCCGCCAAGTGTCGCCGCCCCACTCACCGCGCCGCCACCTGCGCGTCGCTCGAGCCAACCACAGCCCTCCACGTCGCCTCCCCAGCGCCCCACACTGCCGCGTGGACCGCCAGGACCCAGATCGGGCCCTGGGAAGCCCGTCGAAGCCCGCAGCCCCGAGCTCCCCGCTCGACCTGGATCGGGTGGAGCCCGATCCCGATCTCCTCCCCACACCGGCGACAAGCGCCACCGCCACCTCGTCCGACTCGCCGGAGCCGCCGTCGGCGACCTTCACCAGGGCGGACCTCACCTCCCCTGCTCCTCCTTCCCCTACCTTCTCCTTCCTCTCTCTCACTCTCTCTCCCGCAGGAGCTCTACCATGGCCGCCACCGCCCGAGCTCGGGAGCCGCCTCCGCCCTGGAAGCTCGTCACCGCCGCCGTTCGTCGACGGATCTGGGACCCCTACCCTCGGATCCGTCTGTTCCCAACCTCGTCGACCCACCGGCGCTTCCCCTCGCTGTCGTCCTCCCGACGAGCCTCCGCCGACGCGCCCTTCGTCGTCCGTGCGTGCGTGCGAGCACACGCACAACCACCGCGCGTTGACCGCGCGTGGCCTACATGTGGACCGCGCCCTCCCCTAGGACCAGCTCGCCCGACCTGCTCCTCCACGACCTGGGCCGAAGCCCAGTGGTGAGCATCCCACTAACCCGTCCCGTGTGTTTTTTTCTACCTCGCGCCGCTGTGATTTTGGCTAAGTCCTCAGAAAGCCATCTCATATTGTATTCTTGTGATGTGTGTAACTTGCTGCATATGGCTCCTTTTTTTTGGTGTACAATATGTCAACATGTTCATCATGAGGTTCTCTTCATTTCATTCCATTGTGCCATGCTTGTTTGAGTCCATCTTGATGCCCTAATCATCGTTGCAAGAGTGCCATATGATGTTAACCTACCGAGACTGTTATAACTTGCTGTTTTGTCTTTTTCATTGCATTTTGTGTGTGCATCCTATGAGCTTGAGCTCTACATGTGCTTTGTACTACATCATTCCATCTTTACAGGGGTGCTTGTCTTGTATTTTTGTGGTCTATGTGGTGACTAGCACAAGCATGAAAATTAGGCTCCATGATGTTGCTGATTTCTGTGACTTAGTCATTTCTGCCAAGTCTGTAGCTGTAACATTGTGATGCCATGTTAACCTGCTTCTACAAGTCATTCCATGCATAATATGGTGATGTTCACTAAGGATGTTTTGTTAAACATGTCATGCTCTATAAATCCATGCCTTTGGTTGCATTTATAGCCTGCTCTACCGTGTTGTAATCTTGCTCCCAAATTGCTAAATAATGTTGCTGTCAGCCTGTTAACATTAAGTTCAGTTTTGCCATGTGTTTTGCTAGTGATCCATGGACCCTATGATTATGATATTGCCATGTTTAGCTTCATGAAGATGTCTTATTACTGTGAGTTACCTTCACATGCCATGAAATGCTTTGTGATGAATGATTTGAGCTCGCAAAGATGCCTTCATAATTCTGTTTATGTCACGCTCATTTTTTCTGCCAAGTCTGAATCTTTTTATGAAACTTGCTATGTTTACATGGGTGCCATCATATCTTCTGTGCCTTTTTGGCTCGTGATCAATAAGGGACATTTGTTCTATGCAATTAGTAGATTCATGCCATGCCTTTGTTTGCTATGATCTGTTCCTGTAGCATGTTGTTCGATAGCTCTAAACTTTGCGACCTGATGTTATTTCTGCCATGTCCAGTGATTTTCTGCTAAGTATGTGAAACTGTTATTATTTCCAATTTTGCCATGTCCTTTTGAGCATGTTGTAGTGGTTTCTAGAGATAGCTCAGTGTTCATGTTTTGTAATGCTTTACCTGTACATCACATACATGCCTTTTGTGTTCATGCTGGGGTGCTGTAGCATATTGTTTTGATGCTTGCAAGATGCCTAGTTGCTGTTTTGGACAGATTGTTGCTATATCTTGTTTGGAGTGTGTCGTGGAATTGTCACGGCAGATGTCCTAGTATGAGGACTTAGTCGTGAGGCCAAGGCATCTTTGTAGTAGCTTGAGAGGGGTTGAGCGGAATCGAGAGACGCAACACAAGACAAGGATTTAAACAGCTTCGGGCCCCGGGAAACATCATCCGGTAATAACCCTACATGCTGTTTGTGGCTAGGTCTCATTATGATCATAAGGGAGTCGCCGACTTGACCGGCTCTTTGTGTCTAGCCCTAGAAATTGTTTTCTTCCCCCCCCCCCCCGGGGTGCCCCGCCCCTCCTTATATTAGCTGAAGGGGCGGGTTACATGTAGAGTCCAACTCGGACTTAAGATTTAACCTTATTTTGACGTCTCACCATGGGCTTCTTAACGTCTTGGGCTTCTTACAATCTAGCTTACCATCTGGCTTACCATCTGGCTTACCGTCTGGCTTACGATCTGGCTTACCACCTGGCTTACCGTCTAGCTTAACATGCGCCGGGTTACCTGACTGTGTCTGCCGGGTTACATGACTATGTCTGCCGGGTTACAATGCTCAACTGTTCCCGCGAGCTTAACCTACTTAACTATTCCTACCGGCTTATAGTCTGCCGGGTCATCAATGAAACATCCAATCCCAGCCTGGTTATATCTCCAGCCGGGTCATACTGCGGGGTATATCCCCGACATTAGCCCCCAGTTTAATTTGGATTCATCCATGTTAAACTAATCCTGTAAAACAACACAAGAACAATTTTGACAGATTATGCTCCGGGTTAAAAAGCTCTTGTAAGCCGGCACCTGATCATCCTTAATCCTTGGTATTCCCTTCTTCTAGAAAATCTGGGTCAATAAGTCAACTTCATAATCAATTTGCTGACGTTGGTTTCTCACAGAGAAAGACTGAAGAATAATTCATTTGACTCAGCTCCCAATGTTTAAAAATATAGGTCTTGAAATACTCATGTGACCTTCAACCGGCTTAAAGATGTAGAACTCCATTATATTCATATCACTTGTAGCCCCCAAGTGCCGGCTCAGTAAGATAATACTGAGCTGGGAATTTGTATATAATTCATTAATGATAACATCATATGATGTAATCTCCACCATGGGGCTTGAACCCACGTCCATAAGGTTAAGAGCTTTGTACTCTACCAACTGAGTAGTGGACCTTTCAATATAATAAACTGAGGCTTGCGTATCTTGAATTTTTGACATGAGCAATTGGTAGCCCCCCAAGGGCCGTCTCATTACAATGGGATGAGTCGGGTCTTAAATAAGTTGGTCAAAAATGAATTTACGTTAGCCCCCAAGTGCCATGGTGCATGCTGACAGTGACATGGGACTTGCATATTTGATGTGATCTCAATTTGCATAATGTAGCCCCCAAGTGCCGGGTCGTAAGCCTGCAGCGACTCGGGACTATTCCCTCCATTGTGAAAATAAATCATGTCCATTAATAAAATAATAATCATTGCGCTAAAGCAACTTTGAAGACCTCCATCAAAATATTGGCTATTGATAACCATAATAGAAATCCAGCCATGTTGGCTATTAAAGATTTGAATAATAGTATAATCCGGTTTGGAAAACCAGTTCCTGTGATATTGAATCATACTGCCGGTTTAAGATACCTGTGCAGTAAGGGTGATAACCCAATTTTTAGAAGCCAAAAACTTCCAAATGTTTATGATTGTCATATATGGTGACTTATCATCCAAAGTCAAGCCGGGTTAATCGAAACCACATATATGCTTCAAATATGAACAAAAAGGTCTCAAGATAAAACCAAAGATTGTTTTCAAAAAACTTAAGCCAAAAAGAAAGAAAAATCGAGGCTTCTGATTCGAATACGATCAGAAAACCGTCCCAAAGAGGTTAAGCTAAGATTCGAATACGAT
Source organism: Triticum aestivum (assembly GCF_018294505.1). Lineage (NCBI taxonomy): Eukaryota > Viridiplantae > Streptophyta > Magnoliopsida > Poales > Poaceae > Triticum > Triticum aestivum. Next base: position 121,297,951 of record NC_057802.1, on the reverse strand, counting down.
CATATAGCCCCCAGTGGCTTTGGTGTTGCCGATCAAGAGGGTACCGACAGCTATGTTCTCTTTGGTTCGAATACGACCTATGTTTGAACAGGAAGCCCCCAAATGACCTTGAGAGTTGTTTAACGACGCTGATTCGAATACGATCCACGTCGGTTCCCAAAGGGGGTTGAACTATGATTCGAATATGATCAAGAAACCCCTCAGTGAGCTCGGCAGTGTGCCGATCAAAAGGGTACCGACAGCTATGTTCTCGTTGGTTCGAATACGACCTATGTTTGAACAGGAAGCCCCCCCCAGTGATCATATAGATTTTTTCCATCGCGCCGATCAAAAGGGTACTGACAGCTATGCTCGATGAGCAAGAAGCCCCCAAGTGACCATAATAAGATAAGCCGTAAAGCAGGATACCCATGTTTGAACCGCGCATCATGGCATCAAGTTCTTTTTGGCAACCTTTAATTTTCCTTGAGCTGGATGTTTGAACCGGATTTGAGAGCTTCAAAGCTTTGCGGGAGAGAGATGTCTCTTGAACCAAATTTTAAACCGGAATCTTTATTTTGAACCGACAATCTTCTGACGGCCTTTAAATTTTCATCAATATAGCGGTGTCCTCCGGAACCGGGTTATCATTCCCTCCAATGACCCGGAATTCTCGAGTCCTGCCATTGTAGCCCCCGAGTCTTAAGACGACTCAAGGAGTTGGCTTAAGATTCTCCGTAGTTGACCGTGATATAGACCGGTTTGAGTCCTGCATGGGAGAACTTGCAAGCCAAAGTAATTGCTCTTTTAAAGAAAATAATATGCAATATAAAATATACTGGATGGATTTCACCTGATATGCCAGGCTAGTGATTATCCACCGCAGAGTTGATGATCTTCATAGTGAAGCTGAAATCAATGATGGGTGAGCCAGCCGTGGGAGCAGACAGATGAACCGGCCACGGCGTTGTAAGCCGGTTTCTGATGGGCGAATCAATCGCAAGTACGTTTCCGGCGAGTTGGTGTGGATCGAGCTGCACAGGCGGAGGCTTGCGCGCACCCGTTCAACAGCAAGCAGGAGCAGACGCTAGTGCACGATGATGTTAACGCAAAATCCACGGGCATAGCATAACACCACCTTTATAATGCATCACTGATTTGTCTCTCGGATGACTGATGATCTGTAGATAATTTTCCAACACAGTTGCTGACCACTTTGACCCTTTTGTTTCAAATAGTCTCTCTCAGTGTCCACTACAGTGAATGTAATTGGGACACATCACCTTATCCGTCAACTGGAGAAACAGTCAATAACTTCCATTGTTTATTCCGTTTTGCAGATACTGCATCCAGGACAAGGAGTGGTCTGGCTCGGGCGAGTCAACACGCAGCTGTGGGGGCGCTCGCGGGCAGGGCCACGGCGGAGGCGGTAGGAGGGGCGGGGCTCTCTGGCGGCTCACCGGGGCTGGTCGAGGCTTGAAGCCTGCTCGGGCGGGGGCGCTCGGCGGCTCTGGGCGTGGCCAACCCAACGCGCAGGCAGAGGCCGGCCCATCGCGTGGTGGTGGAGGCGAGGCTCAGCCGCGGGCGCGTGGCTGTGCAGCCGTGGAAGTGGAGCATCGAAGGCTGTTGTAGGAAGGAGCAGGCATGGCGACCCGGCGGCCGGCGTGACAGCAGGCGGATCCTCGCGGAGGCCATGGCGATTGGAGGTGAGGTTACAACAGTGGAAGCAACGAGGCCATGGCGGAGCTTGATAGCGGTGACGCGGGACCATGGCAACACAGAGCAGAGGCAGAGGCGTCGAACGGAGCCGCGGCGACTCGGGCAACGGCGACAGTGACTCGGATGACGGCGGATCTGGCGCGGATGACGGCGGCTCTGGCGCGGGCAATTCGTGAGACAGCGGCAACTCGGACGACGGTGGCTCTGCCACGGGCTACTCGGGCGACGGCGACGGCGGCTCTGCCGCGGGCGACGACGGTTCATGGCGTAGGCGACAGTGACTCTGGCGCGGGCGACGACGGCTCATGGCGCAGGCGACGGTGACTCTGGCGCGGGCGACGACGACGCTGCCCCGGGCGACTCGTGAACCGGCGACGGCGGCTCATGGTGCGGGCGACGGCGGCTCTGCCCCGGGCGACGGCAGCTCTGACGCGGGTGACGACGGCTCATGGCGCAGGCGACGGTGACTGGCGCGGGCGACAACGACGCTGCCCCGGGCGACTCATGAACCGGCGACGGCGGCTCATGGCGCGGGTGACGGCGGCTCTGCCCCGGGCGACTCGTGAACCGGCGACGGCGGCTCATGGCGCGGGTGACGGCGGCTCTGCCCCGGGCGACTCGTGAACCGGCGACGGCGGCTCATGTCGTCTTCTTCCCATATTTGTCTCTAACCCGGGACGCCCAGGGAGCGGGTGCAGCAACTTGGCGTCTTTGTCAGGCATTTGCGCAAGGCAATGGTTGGCATTATATGGTCCGCCTGCTGCGGAGATAAGTCGGCGCAACAGCTCATAGCAGCGACGGGTCAGCGATGGGACGAGGTCACGGAGGAGGCGAAGTGAGCCGGCGATGTGGTGGGCCTGACGCGCCGTGCGGGCGCCGGCGTTCGCAGAGGCAACGGCGGCTCTTGTCACAGCATGAAGCGGCGGGGGTCGAGGCGAGCGGCAGGGGGCAGGAACGGTCCAGCCCGCTCGAGGTGAGTCGGCGATGTGACGCTGCAGCGGCGGCTCAGCAGGATCCAGCAGTGGCGAGCACGGCGGCGACTCTCGGAACAACGGCGCGGCGATGCGGCCGCGGTAATGAAAGCCGGTGGCAGCTCGGTCGCGAAGGCCTGATGCGGCTCAACACGGACAGCGCGGAGCAGGTCTCCGTCCAACAGACAACACAGTCTTCAGCTTACTAGTAGCCATCAACTAGTACTCATATAAATCCACCGTGTCTCCGATTCACTTTTGGTCAAGTAACTAGTACTTTGGTCTCCCACGTGATTCTGAGCTTTGGAAATCATGCCAATACCTGTAGCACACGGCTTAATTAGGCAGCTATCCAATTTGTTTTTGTCTTGTTGGACTGGGATCAACATCGAGTAGAATTCAGATCTGGTAGCCGATCCTAACGTAAACCGCTCCTTCCTCTCTTTTTTTAAACGCAAACAACGTTGCAGATTGTCTCTGAGCCTGTTGTCGCAGCTATGGACTTTCCTTGGGACTTGTAGCGACGTAGTCGGAATTTCTTTCAACTCGGACTCTGCGGATTTCCATGGTGCGTGCGGTGGTCGCATAGCACGTATAACCCTAAAAAATCTCTTGCTCATAATCTTGCACATCCTCAAACAGCCGGCTGCTCATCAACGATGTAGATTCGATTGCGTCGGTTCTTCTCCATCCGATTAATCGCGAGCTTCCCGATCCCTTAGAAAAATCCTTCCAAGACCTCAACACCACCGTGCGCAAGCCCCACGGTGGGCGCCAACTGTCGTGGAATTGTCACGGCAGATGTCCTAGTATGAGGACTTAGTCGTGAGGCCAACGCATCTTTGTAGTAGCTTGAGAGGGGTTGAGCGGAATCGAGAGACTTAACACAAGACAAGGATTTAGACAGCTTCGGGCCCCGGGAAACATAATCCGGTAATAACCCTACATGCTGTTTGTGGCTAGGTCTCATTATGATCATGAGGGAGTCGCCGACTTGACCGGCTCTTTGTGTCTAGCCCTAGAGATTGTTTTCTCCCCCCCCCCTTGGGGTGCCCCGCCCCTCCTTATATAAGCTGAAGGGGCAGGTTACATGTAGAGTCCAACTCAGACTTAAGATTTAACCTTATTTTGACGTCTCACCATGGGCTTCTTAACGTCTTGGGCTTCTTACAATCTAGCTTACCATCTGGCTTACCATCTGGCTTACCGTCTGGCTTACGATCTGGCTTACCACCTGGCTTACCGTCTGGCTTAACATGCGCCGGGTTACATGACTGTGTCTGCCGGGTTACATGACTGTGTCTGCCGGGTTACATGACTGTGTATGCCGAGTTACATGACTATGTCTGCCGGGTTACAATGCTCAACTGTTCCCGTGAGCTTAACCTACTTAACTATTCCTACCGGCTTATAGTCTGCCGGGTCATCAATGAAACATCCAATCCGAGCCTAATTATGTCTCCAGTCGGGTCATACTGCGGGGTATATCCCCGACAAAGTGTATGTGTTGCACCGATGCTCCGTTTTGAGCATGCTCTATATGAAACTTGCTTAGTTTTGCATGTAGTTTCATATTACCTTGTTGCATCCTTGTTTTGGGTGTGTTTGCTTGATGTTTGTATGCATTTGCATCAATGCCATGTTTAACTTGTTTTGCTCATATCTTCTAGGCCGTAGCTCCGAATTAAATGAACTTTATATGTAACTTGACTAGAATTTCGTGTAGATCATCTTGGTGCATCTTAACTTGCTATTTAACAACTTGAACATAAGGTTTATTCAGATCTGGACCAATTTCGAAACTTGCATATGAGGACTTACCGGACTTGTTATATGTTGTTTCCGGCCTCATTTAAACTTGCTTTGATGTGTTGTTCTTGTATGCATCATCTCTTGCCATGAGTAGCTTCATGTAGCGTTGTCATGCATCATGCTTGGTTGTGCATCATGTCATGTTCATGTGTGGTGTGTTTACCATGTTGAGTGCTTCTTCTCGATAGTTCCCGTTTCGTTGCGATCGTGTGAATTCATTCGTCTACGCTTGGTTCGTCTTCGTGGATTCATCTTCTTCATGGACTCGTTCTTCTTCCTAGCGGGATTTCAGGCAAGATGACCATCACCTTGGATCTCACTACTATCATTGCTATGCTAGTTGCTTCGTTCTATCGCTATGCTGCGCTACCTATCACTTGCTCTTCAAGCCTCCCAAATTGCCTTGAACCACTAACCTTTGTCACCATTCCTAGCAAACCGTTGTTTCGCTATGTTACCGCTTTTGCTCAGCCCTCTTCTACCGTTGCTAGTTGCAGGTGAAGATGAAGAAGTTTGTTCCATGTTGGAACATGGATATCATGAACTTTGTTGGGTTATCACAATATATATTACTTAATTAATGCATCTATATACTTGGTAAAGGGTGGAAGGCTCGGCCTTATGCCTGGTGTTTTGTTCCACTCTTGCCGCCCTAGTTTCCGTCATACCGGTGTTATGTTCCTTGATTTTGCGTTCCTTACATTGGGTGTTATGGGAACCACTTGACAGTTCGCTTTGAATAAAACTCCTCCAGCAAGGCCCAACCTTGGTTTTACCATTTGCCTATCACCTATTTCTTCTCCCTTGGGAGTCGCGCTCCCGAGGGTCATCTTTATTTTAACCCCCCCCCCCCCGGGGCCAGTGCTTCTCTAAGTGTTGGTCCGAACCGAGCAGCCTGCGGGGCCACCTCGGGGAAACTCGAGGCCTGGTTTTACTCGTAGCTTGACTTATCCGGTGTGCCCTGAGAACGAGATATGTGCAGCTCCTATCGGGATTTGTCAGCACATTCGGGCGGCTTTGTTGGTCTTGTTTTACCATTGTTGAAATGTCTTGTAAACTGGGATTCCGAGACTGATCGGGTCTTCTCGGGAGAAGGAATATCCTTCGTTTACCGTGAGAGCTTATAATGGGCTAAGTTGGGACACCTCTGTAGGGTATAAACTTTCGAGAGCCGTGCCCGCGGTTATGTGGCAGATGGGAATTTGTTAATGTCCGGTTGTACAGAACTTGACACTTGACTTAAATAAAACGCATCAACCGCGTGTGTAACCGTGATGGTCTCTTTTCGGCAGAGTTCGGGAAGTGAACACGGTTTTTGGCTTATGTTTGACGTAAGTAGGAGTTCAGGATCACTTCTTGATCATTGCTAGTTTCACGACCGTCCCATTGCTTCTCTTCTCGCTCTTATTTGCGTAAGTTAGCCAACATACTTTGCTTAGCCGCTGCTGCAACCTCACCACTTTACCCCTTCCTTACCCATTAAGCTTTGCTAGTCTTGATACCCATGGTAATGGGATTGCTGAGTCCTCGTGGCTCACAGATTACTACACCAACAGTTGCAGGTACAGGTTATGCGATGATCATGACGCGAGGGCGATGTTTATTTGTGTTGGAGTTCTTCTTCTTCTTCGTCGATCTGGGGATAGGTTCCAGGTCGGCAGCCTGGGCTAGCAGGGTGGATGTCGTTTGAGCTTCTGTTTGTGTTTCATCCATAGCCGGATGTTGATCTTATGTATGATGTATTGATGTATTCTTGCGGCATTTGTATGCCTTGTATGTATCCCCATATATTATGTAATGTTGATGTAATGATATCCACCTTGCAAAAGCGTGTCAATATGCGGTTCTATCCTTGGTGGGACCTTCGAGTCTCTTTAGGATAGTATCGCATATTGGGCGTGACACACGGGGCCAGCAAGCAACAGCAGGTGCTTATCTGCAAGTTGTGTTTGGCTCACGAAGGAGAGGTCATCTCGGAAGAGGCGCTCAGGATGTACGTCGAGCTTTTCAACCGACCACTCTCAAAGGCTCACATTGCAGCTGTTTTGGCGCTGTTCGGATGGGAATCTCCGCCGGCACCGTTGTTTGACACGATCCAGGCCGGTGCCGACATGGTCTAGTGGTGGAACCGGTGGGCACGGTAGGATGTGACCATGAATGCACAACATTTGAGAGTGCTTGTGTGGAATGTGCGTGGGCTAAATGCCCCGGCACGTAGAGATGCGGTGAGGCAGGTGGTGCTCGGGGCGAACCCGGGCATCGTTTGTCTTCAGGAGACCAAGTTGCAAATAGTATCATTAGAGGTTGTACAACGTTGTCTCGGCAATAAATTTAACAACTTTTATTACGTCCCTGCGGATGGTACGCGAGGTGGGATTCTGGTGGCTTGGGACAAGACGATCGTCAAGTTGTCCAACCCACACTACCAGAGCAACTCTTTAACGGCAATTGTGAAATCTGCCGGTGCGCCGGAGTGGTGGCTTACGTGTGTGTATGGTCCGCAAGAGGATAGGGACAAGGTGGAATTTCTGCAAGAACTCATGGACATTCGAGAGTTGCATGCGGGCCCGTGGCTAGTGGCGGGTGACTTTAACCTAATTGCACGGCAAGAGCATAAGAGTAATGATAATGACTTGATCAACGGGAGGATGCTGGGCAGATTTTGGGCCAAGTTGAATAGGCTAGAGTTAAAGGAGATGTACTTGAATGGCCGACGTTACACATGGTCCAATGAGAGGCAACTTGCTACGCTGGAAAAGATCGACCACGTTTTCTTCATGAATGAGTGGGATCAGGCATTCCCGACGTGCTTCTTGTCGGCGCTGGGCACTGCAATTTCGGATCATTGCCCGTTGATGTTGGACATGAATGTGGAGATTAAGACGCACAAACGCTTCCGGTTCGAAGCCTTTTGGACGAAGGCGGCGGGTTTATGGAGACGGTGCAGAGGGCGTGGGATTCCACCCCTCCAGCCTCGAACGACTACCTCACGTTGCACTGTAAGCTAAGGGCTACGGCAAAGGCATTGCAGAAATGGAGCGACCAGTGGATTGGGAATGTAAAACTGCAGATAGCCATCGCTTTGGAGGTGAGTACGCGACTGGATATCGCAATGGAGGCTCGGGTGTTATCAGACGAGGAAAGAGAGCTACGGAAGTGCTTAAAGAACAAGATGCTTGGGTTATGCTCGTTGGAACGATCAATAGCGAGGCAGAGATCGCGGTTGTTACAATTGCGCAAGGGAGATGGGAATACTAGACTGTTTCATCAACAGGCGAGTCACAGGCAGCGGAAGAACGTGCTGCGTTCGGTCGGGCATAGTGGGCAAATTTACTCGGGGCAAGATGAGGTGGCCTCAGCGGTGGATGCAAACTATGGCCGTGCTTTTGGATGGTGTGAGGCGAGACAACACACGCTGAACCTGGAGGGGCTCAACCTGCCACGGAGAGACTTGTCGCGACTAGAGGAGCCGTTCTCACCTGAGGAAGTGGAGAAGGTCATCAAGGAGATGCCAATGGACAAAGCGCCCGGGCCTGATGACTTCACAGGAAGGTTCTATGCCGCATGCTGGCATATTATTAAGGTGGATTTCATGAGGGCTATGGACTGCATGTATCGGGAGGACATGCGGGGCATGGTGGCAATAAACAGATCGCCTGTGTCCCTACTGCCAAAGAAGGAAGGTGCGCTAGATGTAGGCGATTTTCGTCCCATAAACCTGGTGCATGGAGTAATCAAGATTTTCGAAAAGGTCCTCTCGACAAGGCTAGCTGTGGAGCTCCCTAACCTAGTGGGGAACCATCATAGTGCGTTTGTGAAAGGAAGGTCCTTGCACGACAATTTCATGCTAGTGCAAAGTACGGCGAGACGGCTGCACGCCTTGAGGAACCCGGCGGTGCTGCTCAAGCTTGATATTTCGAAGGCGTTCGATTCGGTTCAATGGCCTTTTTTGTTGGAAGTCCTGCAGCAGTTCGGGTTTGGGCACAAATGGAGAGCGTGGATTTGTGGGATCCTTGCCACATCAACTACTAAGGTGATGGTCAATGGAGAGCCCGATGAAACAATTTTCAACTGCAAAGGTATGCGTCAAGGAGACTCGCTGTCACCCATGCTGTTCATTCTCACGATGGAGCCGCTGCAGCGTATGTTTGAGGTTGCGGTGCGGAAGCAAGTGTTGGAGCCACTGGCTCAGTCGGGTGTGAGGCAGAGAATGTCAATATATGCAGATGACGTGATGCTTTTCATGAGGCCGAGGCTTGTGGAGTTGGCAGCCTGTAGAGCAATCTTTGATATGTTTGGCGAAGCCTCAGGTTTATGCATCAACATGGGCAAATCCGCTGCTTTGCCAATCAGATGCGATGAGAGCATCATAGCATGGGTAAGCCAAGAATTGGGATGTCCGGTGGCATCGTTTCCGATCAAGTACCTCGGACTACCACTCTCGCTAAGGAAGCCATCGACAGGACAGCTACAATACTTGGTGGACAACTTGGCAAACCGTTTACCAAAGTGGAGGGCAGCGCTAATGCCAAAGAGCGGGAGGTTGACACTTGTTCAGTCGGTACTGTCTGCTATGCCAATACATGCGATGATGGCGCTGGACCTACCAACAAAGACAATTGCGGCAATGAACAAAGTGTGTAGGGGCTTCTTATGGTGCAAGAGGGCCGAGGCAAATGGAGGTATCTGTGCGGTAGCCTGGGAGGCAGTGTGTGCTCCCAAATGGGCAGGAGGACTAGGCATTCCTAACCTACACTGGCTGAATGTCGCCATGCAAGCGAGGTGCCATGGTTGAAACGAGTCGATGCTTCCAGACCGTGGAGTGAATTCTCTATCAAAGTGCCAAAAGAGTCTATGCAGCTCTTCCGGACGGCAACTAGAGCCGATGCTAGAGACGGAAGGACAACCTTGTTTTGGGAAGACAGGTGGTTAGATGGCATGAGGGTGCAGGAGGTGGCACCGGACTTGTATAACAGGATCCCGGCAAAGATCAGACGAGGGGCCATGGTTGGTCAGGTTGTAGTAAGTGGTGAATGGGCGCAGGCAGTTGGACCGGACCTTGATGAGAATATGCTGCGGCAGTTCTTGGAGTTGTGGAGTAGGGTGGCCGCATGGGTGCCCACTGAGGGGGAGCACGATGAGGTGCACTGGTCTTGGGAGGCGCATGGACAATTCACCGTGAGATCGGCGTATGGAAGCAGATTCTGGGGGCGTGAGGAGGTCCCAACTTCGAAGTTGACGTGGAAATCAAGGGCACCGTTGGAATGTCACTTCTTTGCGTGGTTGGCAATAAAAAATCGGTGTTGGACCTCGAACAGGCTAGCCAGGAGGGGTCTACCGCACCAAGACGCTTGCCCTTTTTGTGATAAAGAATAGGAAAATATAAACCACATTTTGCTCACGTGCGTGTTCGCCAAGACGGCATGGATGGTAGTTGGAGAGGCACTTGGCAGGGAGGACTGGCTGCCGAATCAGGAGGACACACTTGCGGACTGGATATGCGCTAGATGTGTGGGCAATGCTACGTGCAATAAGGACTTGCGTGCGATACTGCTACTGGTCATGTGGGAGTTGTGGAAGCATCGTAACACCATTGTTTTCGATGGTGATGCCCCGTTGATTGAGAGATTAATCAACAAGGTGAAGACGGAGGCCAAGGTGTGGGCTACGGCCGGGCTAATCAAGACGGATTTGGAGGGCTTCTTAGGTAGATTGCATAGGTGGGCTATGAGGGAGGAGTAGGTTAGTGGTGTGGTGGGTGGAGTGGGTGCGAGCTAAAAGCCGCACAGACATGTAAATGCAACTTGTAGCGGAGGCCTTCTTTGCCTTTTCTTCTTTAATATATGATATGCACACTCGTGCATATTCAAGAAGAAAAAAGTGCATCCATAAATACGTACCCGGGCAATGGAGGTGACGATCATGCGACCCTTCTCCATCCCGTCGTCGACCTCGCTGTCCGCCGGCGCCGCCATGACGGGGCTGGGTCCGGTCTCGATATCCACCAGCAGTGGCGCTTTCAGCTCCACCCTGGGTCCTTCGCGGCCGGCGCTGCAGGCGCAGCAGCACGCGTAGCACGGCATCGATGATCGGGTGAGTCGACAAGAGGGGCGATCTTTTTTAGCTGAACCTAGTTCTGCCTGCAATAATAGTAGCCGTCGGACGCTCAGGTGCGGGTTGCGATGGTTATCAAGGGAGTAAATTGCATAAAACCACTAGTTTGAAGGCTAGGTTTGCATAAAACACTACGCTACACTTTTGTTGCAATAAACACCATGTCTTCTGTAATTGTTTTGCAAAAACCACTAATCGCCAGCTTTGTCTCGGTTAAGCGTGTTTATGACAGATGGGCCCGCCAGTCAGGCTGACGTGGCACCGCTTAACACCTCGCAGGTAACGGCGATGGAAGGTAACGTTGTCATCATGTGTGGAGCCATGTGGGGTCCACCTGTCACTGAAAGAAAAAATACCCGCCTTTTATTTTTGCTTGCTATTCTTCCCTGTACTGAAACAGAGTTGCGTAGTTGTTCCTCGGGAGGTGCACTTGCTTCGACGCCGGCGAGCTCCGCATGCCGCCGGTGATGTCGCTCAAGAGCATCAGGAGGCAGAGCGCGGCGTCCTCCTGTTCCTCCTCGAACGCGCTCAACATCGGTTGCGGCAGCACGGGGGCCGGCGCCGCCACGGGCATCGGACGACGCCTCCGCCTGGGCGGCGCGGCCATCACAGCCACCGGCGGCCGCCTCCATCTCCTCGTGGGCCTCCGGCAGCGCCTCGCTGAGCGAGCGGTCGCACAAGAAACTACGGGGCCGCCTGGGGGAGGATCTGAGGAGGCGGGCGTGGGAGTCCATTGGGAATCTGGGAGGGAAGAGCTGGAGGAGAAGAGGGGAGACGGGCTTGACCTTCGGGCGGCCACGGCGATGGCGGCCCCTGCCTCGGCCGGGGGCGGGACGAGCTCCGCGCGGCAACGGCTACGGCAGCCCTGCCCTAGCCGAGGGCGGGACGGGCGGCGGGCCTCTGCCCCGGCCAAGTCCGGTGGTGAAGATAAGGCAATGTGGTTCTCAAAAAAAAAGATAAGGCAAAGCGAGACGCTTTTTTTCTTTTTTTTTTCAATGACAGGTGGACCCCACATGGCTCCACACATGATGACAACGTTACCATCCATCGCCGTTACCTGCGAGGTGTTAAGCGATGCCACGTCAGCCTGACTGGTAGGCCCATGTGTCATTAACACGCTTAATCGAGGCAAAGCCGCTGATCAGTGGTTTTTGCAAAACGATTACAGAAGACGTGGTGTTTTTGCAATAAAAATGTAGCGTAGTGTTTTCTGCAAACCTAGCCTTCAGACTGATGGTTTTATGCAATTTACTGTTATCAAGGTCATTTATTGCGGAGAGGTATACTTAGCGTTTGATTATAACACGCTTTGAACAATAGCCATCGGATTAAATCGTTCGTTGGCGTCGCCCGCCTCATGAGCAGCCGCGCCTCTGGCGAGCTCGTCGCCGTCAAGTACAAGTGTACGACCACCGCGGCGAGAAGGTACGACCATCAAGCCGCCGTTACCACGGTTCAGCTATTTGTTCCGACACGCACAGACGGCACCAAAACCTGGTCATATTTTATAGTATCTGCACCTCTGTAGTCTGGAGTACGCCTTCAGAGTTCAGACACGTCTTTAAGTTATCCTGACCCCGACGCATCTTGCAATCTTAGGGCAATACTAACAGATCCCTTATCCCGCTGTAAGGGATATATTTGACTTTTTTCTCCTCCAAACTGCATCTAACCGATCTTTATAACCGTTAGTGGGGTTATTTTTTTACTCCATCCCCAATCTTCTCCTTATATTTACTCTGGCACACAGCGGCCAAGTAAAAAAAAAAATCCTTACTCTCCCTTCCTCTCCCCCGCCTCATCTTCTCCCCCTCGCCCCGCCGCTGGCGCGACGCTCGCCCCGAGCTGCCGCACTCCCTCCTCCCGATGATCGGACGTGGTGGCCGGCGGTCCCCTCCACCGATCCGCGGCGCAGATCCGCACCGCCACACCCACGGGTCGTCGTCCGCGGGCGATTTATCGAGCCGCCGCCGCTCGGCCGATCTGCCCCCCCCCCCCCCCCCCCCCCCACGCGTTTTCTGGACTTCCCCGACCTCCGGCGAGCTGGTTGCCGTCAAGTACAAGTGTACGACCACCGCGTCGAAAAGGTACGACCACCAAGCCACCGTCACCACGGTTCAGATATCTGCTCCGACAAGCACACACGGCACGAAAATATGGTCATTCTTTTTACGAGGAAAACATGGTCATGTTGATATCTGGACTTCTAGAGTACGTGTTCAGACGCGTCTTCACGTTACTCTTGAAACAGGCTCTTGCTCGTTTTATATACTCCCTCGACAAGCTTTTTCAGACGGAGGGAGTATAAAACAACAACATCGATCAATACACGACCGAATGATACGATATGATAAGATGACTATCTTACAAAACGGATTGAAAGATACAACAAAAATCTAGAGCTAGCTTAACACCTCGACTAGGACCAACCGACGACACCAAAACTACACGACAACACCCTTGGGAGGGAAACGACACGAACTGTCGCCATTGCCGAGTGTAATAACAGACAAGGGTTTTCACCCAGAGCCCTGGCACATGAACAAGACCCATGGCTATGCCTTCAAGAAGAGAACTCGTCGCCGGCGCCAAGCACGAAGCTTTTGCTTAGGAACTTGCCAATACCACCAGGATGCGCCCCTGCCAGTCTGCCACTCCCGCAGCGAGAGCCGGGCCAATTCCGTCAAATCCGGGCACGACGAGAGCTTGCCAGAGCCTTCCATCCCTACACCCATGCCGCCCACACGGCCAAGAGGTGTAGGCACCACCATCACCATGAGACCTGCGGAAAGCCCACCATGGATCCCGCCATCCGGAGCCGCCGCCCCGGCATCCTCCACCTCGACATGGACAGAGAAACGGCCGAGGCAAGCGCAGGGGAGCGACCAACCCACGACAAGGGGACCAAGTCAAACCCCAACACCGACAGCTAGCCCGCGCCGTCGACCAACTGCTAACTAGCGCTACTGGGAGAGGAGGGGGTCGCCCCATCAGATTTGGCAACTCCATATCCAGATAGGGGGACCCCATGGCATCCGACACCTCCGGCCACCCGTTTGTAACTGGTACCTCTGGTCGCCAAGCACCCAACTCCGTCGGCTCCCCGCGACTCGCTCCGCCCCCTCTGCACCACAATCGAGGGCCGCCGCTGCAACCTATAGCACATAGCCGTCACACGCCCGTGGTCGAAGATTGTCACCGCCACCCGGCGTCGCCGGGCAAGCGCAATCACCACCGCGCCGCAACAACCCCCGCCCAGAAGCATGGAGGAGGCTGTCGTCCCGCAGCCCACGCCACCCGACGGGCGCCCGAACACCCGAACGCAAGCCTCCCGAGGCAGCCACGATCCGCACCGCCACCGCGCCGATGCATCCTCTGACGAGAGAGCCAGCCGACCACGGCACAGGCCAACAGTAGCCCCATGGAGTAGCAACCGCCGCCCACAGCCCACACCACCGCCCACGTCGCCAGCACTTGTCCAGCCATCGCGGGCACCATCACATGGCGCCGGCCGAACTGGATCACTCCGCCGAGGGGCACCGCCTAGCAAAGCCCCACCCGGGTCTCCACCTGACTCCCACTCCCCCCCCCCCCCCACCCCACCCACACACACAGAGAGAGAGAAGGCCACATAGCCACATAGGTGTTATAAGAGCAATCAAGTACGAAAGTGTTCTTTTGATCCCGAACTCATATGCTCCCGCATGAAGAGTAAAATCGAAAAAATAGTAAAAGAATTCTGTGATAAACATTGATGAATGTTCTAACTGCGTGCAAAATTTTAGGTCAAAATGGTATTCGTGGAGGTGTGGGCAAAAATAACAAATTCGATGCTCCAAAATGCTTTCAACAATAGTCTTTTTGGACTAACAATTTTTTTACCCCGACCTCCACAAATGTCATTTCAACCTGAAATTGTGCACGCAGTTAGAAATTTTATCAATGTTCATCAGAAAAAAAATTCAGATTTTTTTTGAATTTTTTTACTATTTTTTTCGATTTTATTGTTCATGCGGGAGCATATGAGCTCGGGGTCAAATACTCCCATGTCCCAATCAAGTAGGCCTATAAAGACGAGCATACATATGTAGTGCATATAGATCTTTTTTAAGTAAACCTCACAAACTTTGACCAAATATGTGGATAAAAGCATTTACATCTAGAATTCCAAACATATATAATTAGATTCATCATAAGATGTAGTTCCATATTTGATATTGTAGATATAAATAGTTTTATCTATAAACTCGGCCAAAGGTTATAAAATTTGACTTTTCTAAGAACTAAATGCAATACATTATGAAACAGAGGGAGTATTTAACATATCATCGACGGCGGCATTGCGATAGATTATGATATATAATCATGTTTGCTCTATCGCCTATTTTAGTGCTTTGTTTCGCCCACTTGTGCCTACATTTATGTCTAATCCGCTGTTGCAAATTAATAAAATACTCCCTTCGTTCCTTTATAAAAGGTGTATTATTTTCGGCATATTTATAGAGATGTTAGAACCAAATTACCCTTTGAAATTTACGAGGATTTAGAAGAAATGTACCTTACATTGTGGAATTTTATAAAAAAAACAAATACACATTATATAAAGGAACGGAGGGAGTAAGCACAACAACCGCAAACAAATCGAGTCTGAACTTGTCAAGCATGTTTGTATAAATAGTGATCAAGCACATTGAGATGATTCAACAAAGTTCAAATTGGAAAGGCCTTAATGAGCATAACATTTACACAGTATTTTGAAGAAGTTTGAGTGCAATTCATATGGGTTTTCATGTAAAGGCGCAAATCTCAGTTTACTTCAAAGTTCAAACCCTATAGGAACTCCAGAGGCATCCTTAGGAACGGATATGGACACACAGATCTGGCAGAAGACCATACCCACGAGTACGGCCGGGAAACCGACACAAACTATGTGTATCGGGCTAAATTCACTATCGCCGTCATTGATGAAAGGTCTTCTCATTAAATCGACCAGATACAACCACAGCAAAAGCAACAATCCCTGCAAAACGCACAAAGTTCAGCCAGATACGATTTCACTGTACCAATGCGTACATATGAACAATTCAAGGAATCTGATGACACGCTCGATCCAATCTAGTAGATGAACTATACAAATACAAATCGAAGAATGGCGTACATTTTTTTGTATGTAAGTTCACCGGCGCTAGTGCATCCAGAGATACGTACCCGGGCAATGGAGGTGACGATCAAGCGGGCCTTGTCCATCCCGTCGTCGACCTCGCTGTCCGCCGGCGCCGCCGTGATGGGGCTGGGTCCGGTCTCGATATCCACCAGCAGTGGCGGCTTCAGCTCGTCCCTGGGTGCCTCGCCGCCGGCGCTGCAAGCGCAGCCGCACGCGTCGCACGTCATCGATGATCGGGTGAGTCGACAAGAGGGGCCGATCGTTTTTAGCTGAACCCTAATTCTGCCTGCAATAATAGTAGCCGTCGGACGCTCGGGTGCGGGCTGCGATGGTTATCAAGGAAATTTATGGCGGAGAGGTAAACTTAGCCGTTTGATTATAACACGCTTTGAGCAATAGCCGTCGGATTAAATCGTTCGTTCGTGATCCTGCTTACGAGTTGGTCCGGCCAACTTGGTGTCGCCCGCCTCATGAGCAGCCGCGCCTCTGGCGAACTCGTCGCCGTCAAGTACAAGTGTACAACCACCGCGTCGAAAAGGTACGACCACCAAGCCACCGTCACCACGGTTCAGATATCTGTTCCGACAAGCACACACGGCACGAAAATATGGTCATTCTTTTTACGGGGAAAACATGGTCATGTTAATATCTGGACTTCTAGAGTACGTGTTCAGACGCGTCTTCGCGTTACTCTTGAAACAGGCTCTTGCCCGTTTTATATACTCCCCTGACAAGCTTTTTCAGACGAAGGGAGTATAAAACAACATCATCGATCAATACACGACCGAATGATAAGATGACTATCTTAAAAAACGGATTGAAAGATACAACAAAAATCTAGAGCTAGCTTAACACCTCGACTAGGACCAACCGACGACACCAAAACTACACGACAACACCCCGGGAGGGAAACGACACGAACTGTCGCCATTGCCGAGTCTAATAACAGACAAGGGTTTTCACCCGGAGCCCTGGCACATGAACAAGACCCATGGCTACGCCTTCAAGAAGAGAACGACACCCACGGGCGCCGTCGTCGCTGGCGCCAAGCACGAAGCTTTTGCTCAGGAACTTGCCAATACCACCAGGATGCGCCCCTGCCAGTCTGCCACTCCCGTAGCAAGAGCCAGGCCAATTCCATCAAATCCGGGCACGACGAGAGCTTGCCAGAGCCTTCCACCCCTACACCCATGCCGCCCACACGGCCAAGAGGTGTAGACACCACCATCACCATGAGACCTGCGGAAAGCCCACCATGGATCCCGCCATCCGGAGCCGCCGCCCCGGCATCCTCCACCTCGACATGGACAGAGAAACGGCCGAGGCAAGCGCAGGGGAGCGACCAACCCACGACAAGGGGACCAAGTCAAACCCCAACACCGACAGCTAGCCCGCGCCGTCGACCAACTGCTAACTAGCGCTACTGGGAGAGGAGGGGGTCTCCCCATCAGATTTGGCAACTCCATATCCAGATAGGGGGACCCCATGGCATCCGACACCTCCGGCCACCCGTTTCTAACCGGTACCTCTGGTCGCCAAGCACCCAACTCCGTCGGCTCCCCGCGACTCGCTCCGCCCCCTCTGCACCACAATCGCAAGCGCAGCCGCACGCGTCGCACGTCATCGATGATCGGGTGAGTCGACAAGAGGGGCCGATCGTTTTTAGCTGAACCCTAATTCTGCCTGCAATAATAGTAGCCGTCGGACGCTCGGGTGCGGGCTGCGATGGTTATCAAGGAAATTTATTGCGGAGAGGTAAACTTAGCCGTTTGATTATAACACGCTTTGAGCAATAGCCGTCGGATTAAATCGTTCGTTCGTGACCCTGCTTGTGAGTTGGTCCGGGCAACTTGGCATCGCCCGCCTCATGCGCAGCCGCGCCCCCGGCGAGCTCGTCACCGTCAAGTACAAGTGTACGACCACCGCGGCGAGAAGGTACGACCACCAAACCACCGTCACCACGGTTCAGATACTTGTTCCGACACGCACACACGGCACCAAACATGGGTCATATTTGATGTCTGGACCTCTGGAGTCTGTAGTACGCCTTCAGAGTTCTGACGCTTCTTCGGGTTATTCTGACTCCGGCGCATCTCGCAATCTTAATGGAGTAAGCTCTTCAAGCGCGTCTGCACTGCCGTTCTGCCACAACTCTTGTATCACGATTTGTATGACGGTACAATTGTTGTCGATCTACTGGTTAACTATGTTTATGTGTGTGTATATGTTCAGGCTCGGTTCTTTTTCCAGCAGCTTGATGTCTGGACTTAGGTATCAGTTTATTTCCCAAATTATACTAGTACTTGGTTTTGCCTTTCTGTAGTTTCATGTGCAATTTACATTAGTCTGTTGTATGCGTTCGTCAAGCAAGTATGCCATCCTGACTTAAATATCGCGAACACATTAATCTATTTTTTTGGTGAGAATTATTAATCTGCTGGATGGAAGCACCACTCATTGTCTGAAGATATGGGGCTTTGCTGATCCGAAGATACTCTGTGCTATTAATCTGGTGGTTTCTTTTTTGGAAAATGAGGTCATCCGCCGGCCTCTGCGTCGGATAGATGCATGCGGTATATATAATGTAATAATAATAATCTTTCTCTCTCTAATAATAATAAAGCACAGATTGACTTTGTCGGGTTCACCGTCACAATACGCTTCTTCTCGTGAATTTACGCTTTCAATTTCGTGAATTTACGCTTTCAATTCAAATTTAAAACATATACATGAGGTGGTACTACAACCGTTTCGTTCGGTGATGACAATTGTTTCCCAGCATAGTCCGTTCGCTCGTGACTCGTCCAAGTTCTCTACGCTGTAAGTCAACGGGCCAGAATTTTAGTTATGGGCCGCTAAAAAAGTCCGAACTCCCCTTCCTTACCGAGGCAGCAAACAGAGTTTTCTTCCGGTCTTTCCAGATTTTGAGTATTAGTCCCACCCCGTCTGTTCACATCAATTCCTAGCAACTTATATACGTTCAGAGTTGCACGAATCAACAAGCCAACAAAAGCCCAATCGATAATTCTGAAGCGAGGCCGAGAGGGAGGCAGAGAGGAAGGTCATGCATGAATCAAAAATAGCAGCACTGGGTGCCTAGCTTATACAGAGAAAAATGTCACAGCAAATTTGCCATTTGAGTTCTTAAAGAAGGAGAAGAAAGCCCATGTGAAGATTCAGAAAAATTGTACAGAGATGGACGAGAAAACTCACAGGGCGGCCGCACTGCACGGGCCACCCACCATCCCTGCCGGCCCCATCTCGCGCTCCATGGGCAGCCGCACTGCACGCAGCCACCACAACCTCAAGCCGAGCTTCCCCCGCGCCCACCGGCGAGATCTGGTCCCGAAGCCCGCAGCAACCCCGGCGCAGATCCACACGGCCCCTGAGCAGCCGCAGGCCCAGCCAGCCCCTGGGCGCTCACGCCCGGCCACCAGCAGCCCATACGCAGACGCGAAGAATTTGTTAGGCGGGGAGACGCCGGGGAAATCGCTGGATGATAGAGAGAAGCGGAGAAGGAGAGCAGCATCGCTACTGGAGAAGGAACGGAGATGTGGATAAGGTCCACGCAGACAGTGGGAGCTCGGTGGGGATTTCTTTTTTTAATGGCTTTTTTAGATCACTTTTGTAATGGCTCTTGCTGGAGAAGCTGCTGGACTATGCGTGCGTGATAGGACCCATTGCAAAAAAAATCTTCAAAATGAGCACCGATATAATTACTTGCTGTTGTTTGTTGTCATGGTCATAGTTTAATGTTCATGCCTATCACATCTTATGAATACATCATCAGATATAATTATTAAAAGTGAGTGAAATGCGGAAAATAAACATTCCTTAAGGGAGAAGATACTTGGAGCTCAAAGGGACTTACTGACAATTAAAATATCCCTCAACTCTGGATGTCACCAACATCGTTGGTCAGACAGGGAGGTGAGAGGGAGCGACAAAGAGTAGAAACAATGTGACAACGTTGCATCTTGAAATTACCTTCTTTTTCTATAATCCATCCAAAATTTACCTGTGATGGAGAACAGAGAAAAGCTTGCTTTTTATGGTGATGGATGCCAAATTCAAATAGTGCAAAAGAAAAGAAACGAAATATAATCTTGCAAATCAAATAACTAACATTTTCTAAAAATAATAATTAACAAAGTAAAAACCTGTTTGCTTTCGAATATTAACAAAAACTTGTATATGAAGAATCTCATTTCAATGCACCACTACTCTTTCATCAAAAAAAAAATCGTTTGCAAATCTTTTGAAAATTCTAAGAAAAACTTTTGGTTAGGTTATTATACTCTCGAATAGTATACAACAACTCCACCGTCTGTATCCTGCTAAAAAAATTATATCATTCCTCTTCCACCCGATGATAGTACTAAGCTGAAGGAGGCGCCACCAAAGGACAACCCTGCGATTTTCTGAACTTTATACTAGATGGCATGGATAACAAAAATCCTTTTTCTAATTGCATGCCAAGCTGGTGTGTTTTTTTTAATAAAGAGTTTTTCAAATTCTCTTTCTTTAAAAAATTCATGCTTTTCAATATGTTCACGCTTTTTCAGAAATGCTTAAAATTCCTATTAAATTTCTGACTTTTCTTTAAAATTATTTAAAATTGATAACAAAATTTAAAAAATTCTCTTTCAAACAAACATGTGTTCAAATAAATGTTCATTTTCAAAACATGTTTTAATTCTAATATAACTATTAAAATTTCAACATTGTCTGGTCTTTTAAAATAAAGAGTTTTTTGTTTTTCTGAAAAATAAAATATAAAACCGACTACTAGACTATTTCATGCACCACTACTCTTTCATCAGATGAAGGATGTTAGGATGGCTTCTTTACGTCCACACTTTATACTTCGGAAAGGAATAACAGTATAAACTTATTATTGATGTTTATCATAACTGTATATAAGAAATGACACCCACTTTTATCACACGGAGCAGGTTTTATGAATGGCATGCACTATCACACACGGAGCAGGTTTTATGAATGACGCGTACTATCACACATGGAGCAGGTTTTATGAATGGCGCATACTATCACACGCAGCAGGTTTTACGATATTTTCCGCCCGTTGCAACGCACGGGCATTTGTATATACTAGTAATAATAATAATCTATCCCTAATAATCATAAAGCACGGATTGACTCCGTGGGTTCATCGTCACAATACGCTTTCTTCATGTGAATTTACGCTTTCACTTTGAATTTAAAACATATACACAAAAGCTGAAGAAAAAAACAAACCATTTTTCTGTCGTTCGAGGCAGGCCGTATTATTTTCGCCTGGAATTCGCAGCGACAACCTGCGTGGCCCATCTACGCTGGCAAAGACCAAAAAAATAATTTGTGTGGCACGTGGGGATCGAACTCACGTCCTCACACTAATAAGCCTGTAAGACCAAGACCAATTGAGCTAGCAACGGTTAGTGTCTTGATGGAGAGTTCAAATCATGATGAAATAGTCCCACCTCGACTATTTACATCCAGCCACACCCTTTAATGTAAAGGATTTCCGCTTGCTTGGTGAATGTCTTGCTAGAAGATATAATTTTTTGGAATTGCGTGCAGAATTTGCACCTACCCAGAAGCTGGTTGCTGGATGATTACCACCTAGATGGTGACTGATGAGATAATGGATGTATGCACATTGTCATGGAGTCTACGAGAGACACGATGTTATACGAAAATAAGGCAAGACGTGATACAAGGAAGGAAGATGCATGCTATTCTTGGGAAGATGAACAACGATGTACAATTTTCATGGGAGATCAGCGGAACTGACAGGTTGAATTAATGTACATTTTGCTCTATCCTTAATACATGGCACATGACATCTTGACAGCCTGGGACGCATGAGTGTCAATATACCATTGAATTGCTATCCTGGAATATTCACTTTTACTAAAGTCTAAAAATACTACTCCCCCGTTCCATAATATAAGAACGTTTTTGACGCTACACTATTTGTGGTTGTGCTACACTATAAAGAACTACTCCCTCCGTTCGGAATTACTTGTCGTACAAATGGATGTATCTAGACATTTTTTAATTCTAGATACATTCATTTCTGCGACAAGTAATTCGGGACGGAGGGAGTAGAATTGTATTTATTTATTTTGCCTCCATTGCAAGGTTATTGGCACATGTTTCTATAAATAGTGTGGATGCAACTTATACATGGTTCATCTTTCATGTAAACGATTTTTGACTCTCGGCATGGAGCCAAATTATGCGGAACTTGAAAACGAACCTTTAAATAAGTTTACAAATTTTCTGCAAAAAATACTCACGTGCTTATGGATATATACTACATATCACTAGATTATTGATAAAAAAATACGTTGTGATGCCAGCTAAACAATTTTTTAAATGAACAGATTATGCTTCCTGCAACTATTACTCCTCTCGGTTCGTTTGTTTGCTGCTGCAATTATTATTCTAGGTTAGTTTGCTTGCTGCTATTACTTCATATTTATTGAAGTTCAAGAATGAACAAATAATCTAAAGAATGAACTAACAATCAAGAGGTGGTTGTTCAGACAAATCAATTTACTTGAAATCACACCCCATATGCTGATGAAATGAACCAATTTCTTATCATCAGCGAGCGTTGTCCAACGACATGGTTCCTTGATCTGGCAGATTCATAGGAACTAGTGTTTTCTCCCATTGCAACGCACGGGCATTTGTGCTAGTGCATTCTCGGCCGTTTAAATCTCCCCACCTGAGGAGGTGAATAATAATAATAATAATAATAAATAATAATAATATAATAATAATAATATTATTATAATAATAAAGCACGGATTGACTTTGTCGGGTTCACCGTCACAATACGCTTCTTCCCGTGATTTTACGCTTTCAATTTGAATTTAAAACATATACACGAGGTGATACTAATTCGGAGAATCACGTCGTGTGCATAATTGTTCGCTAGACTGGGCCGCCTGTTAGCGCGCTCCAAGTGCCTATTACTTCGGGCCCACCGAAGAGGAGCTGCCGGGTCCAGACCCGCTTTGCTGATCTCCTTCTTTTTTTAATCCAATCATCCCTCTGATTCAGAAACATCCTTCGTGGTTCAATCCTACCTGCGCCCGTCTCCTTCTCCGACACAAACTCTCTTCGAGCTCGCACGCGCCCATGGGTGTCCGGCACAGGTCGGTGCTTGCCTAGCCTCTCTCCCATAAATACTCCACGGTTGACGCGATGGGAAAGATGAAGGCGGAGCAACAAGATGATCAGCCGTAAGCCGAGACCGTTCCCACAGGCAATTCATCCGGCTACGTATCTCGCCGAGGCCAATGGCAGCAACAGCCGAGGCCCAAGTCATTGGGATTCCCTTTTTCTCTGCGGCTGCATACCCGGTATCTCCGTACTGTTGCTCTGTTGCCGGTCGGCAGAAGGAGGTGGCCGGCGTCGCCCCCATCTTCAAATCCCCTGGTCACTCGATCTCATCCGCCGGCGCTGGGTGCCCGCACCAGATTTGTGCTCCCTATATCGAGCGACCGACGGCTGCTGCTCCCAGCCCCGGATCTGCTCCTCCTCGCCACTTGCAAACCGTGGCTCCGATGATCCACGACAGGGGATGATGACCCACGGCGACAGAGGATGACGACGTATGGTTGCTGCTTCCAATCACCACCACGGACCCGCCACTCCAACGACCATGGCGGGGACGACCACCCATGGATGTAACTCCCCACCACCGGTCTTCTTCATGGGTGCAGCAAGCTGCTCCTCCATCCTGTCCGTCCCAGCCAACGCCAGAGGCCTCCTCCGCTGCCTCCTCCGACCCATGCTGTAGCAACCTTCATACGAGGCCGCTATGGTGCCGCCTCGGCTGCCCAGGAGGTAAGGCCCAAGTCCAAGGTGTTGGTAAGTACACAAACATTCGATTAATGTCTATATCGTGCACTGATTAGGGACCTGAAAAAGCAGGGTAGTTTGAGCTAGCACACAAAAGCCCATTGAAGAGATTGATCCAAGTGCTTCTGAACTGTTAGGCCCTCAAAGTTTCAAGCAGAAGCCCAAAAGAAGAAGGATCAAGAACATCTGGTAAAAATCCCTTGAGTTAGTACAAACACGTATGATTTCTTCACATGCACAATGCGCTGGTACATAGTTTCAGATTTCCAATGGATACTGGTGGTGTTGTTTTTTTTGTTGGTGGATACTGGTATTGTTGCTTGACATCTTTCGAGGGTCTACTTTATGATGGTTATGAAGATTCATCAATGATCTCAGTGCTACCGGTCTAATGAAATAACATGACTGCAGTCCATCGTTGATTTGCCTTTGAAGAGGTGCAGAACCTGATTCAGCAGCAACTACAGAAAAATTCCAAATATTCGTGATGCACTACTAGACCACCATGTGAATATGCCTCTTATTGGAAAGAGTGACGTCTTTTCTCTGAACTTATGGGTGTTAAATTTCAGCATTTTCCATTGTTCTTCAGTGCACTAAAGAATAGTGAAATCCTGGCTTTTGGTTCAGTTTGTAGCCTATATGTGCAAGTTAGTGGAAATGCGCATTGTTCCTCACTGTTTCAGTCTGTCTGTAACAAGCAACTTTTTTTATGACAGCATTTTTTGATAAATATACCTGTATTTGGTAGTGTAACATACACTTCAAAATAGTAGCATGGTCTTTGTATGGTTATTTCAATCAGCAACATTGCATTACGGTCTTTGTTGGCTGTGCACATAGTGATGCTTACAACTGCTTTGAATTATTTGGATAGCGTCAGTTGATGGACATGCATTGCTGAATTTTCGCAAATACTGAACTAGAGTTTTGTCTCATCGGATTAGTTATTTCATTATTGGTCTCCCAGTTGTCTCTGAAATGATCATTTTTCGTCTCTGCATTTTGCTAGATACTACTATTGAAGATAATGCAGTATGTGTGGAGGAATGTGCCAATTACAGGTGCAGGAATGTGGTGGATCAACTCTTCTTCACCTTGGGATTGATCATATTCAGATGTATTATGAATTTATGATGAGATGGACAGCATTGTAGTGACATGGATGAAGCTGTTGGAAATATGCCCTAGAGGCAATAATAAATGGTTATTATTGTATTTCTGTGTTCATGATAATAGTCTATTATTCATGCTATAAGTGTATTGTCCGGAAATCGTAATACATGTGTGAATACATAGACCACAACCTGTCCCTAGTAAGCCTCTAGTTGACTAGCTCGTTGATCAACAGATAGTCATGGTTTCCTGACTATGGACATAGGATGTCATTGATAACGGGATCACATCATTGGGAGAATGATGTGATGGACAAGACCCAACTTAAGCATAGCATAAAAGATCGTGTAGTTTTGTTTGCTAGAGCTTTTCCAATGTCAAGTATCTTTTCCTTAGACCATGAGATCGTGCAACTCCCGGATACCGTAGGAGTGCTTTGGGTGTGCCAAACGTCACAACGTAACTGGGTGACTATAAAGGTGCATTACGGGTATCTCCGAAAGTGTCTGTTGGGTTGGCACGGATCGAGACTGGGATTTGTCACTCCGTGTGACGGAGAGGTATCTCTGGGCCCACTCGGTAATGCATCATCATAATGAGCTCAATGTGACTAAGGCGTTAGTCACGGGATCATGCATTGCGGTACGAGTAAAGAGACTTGCCGGTAACGAGATTGAACAAGGTATTGGGATACCGACGATCGAATCTCGGGCAAGTAACATACCGATTGACAAAGGGAATTGCATACGGATTGATTGAATCCTCGACACCGTGGTTCACCCGATGATATCATCGTGGAACATGTGGGAGCCAACATGGGTATCCAGATCCCGCTGTTGGTTATTGACCGGAGAGGCGTCTCGGTCATGTCTGCATGTCTCCCGAACCCGTAGGGTCTACACACTTAAGGTCCGGTGACGCTAGGGTTGTAGAGATATATGTATGCGGAAACCCGAAAGTTGTTCGGAGTCCCGGATGAGATCCCGGACGTCACGAGAGGTTCCGGAATGGTCCGGAGGTGAAGAATTATATATAGGAAGTCCTGTTTCGGCCACCGGGAAAGTTTCGGGGGTTATCGGTATTGTACCGGGACCACCGGAAGGGTCCCGGGGGTCCACCGGGTGGGGCCACCTGTCCCGGAGGGCCCCGTGGGCTGAAAGTGGAGGGGAACCAGCCCCTAGTGGGCTGGGGCGCCTCCTTGGGCCTCCCCCCCATGCGCCTAGGGTTGGGAACCCTAGGGGGGGGAGTTCCCCCTTGCCTTGGGGGGCAAGGCAACCCCTTTCCCCCTTGGCCGCCGCCCCCCCCCTTGGAGATCCCATCTCCTAGGGCTGCGCACCCCCCCAGGGGGCCTATATAAAGGGGGGGGAGGGAGGGCAGCATACTACAGCCTTTGGCGCCTCCCTCCTCCCCTGCAACACCTCTCTCTCTCTCGCAGAAGCTCGGCGAAGCCCTGCCGGAGACCCGCTACATCCACCACCACGCCGTCGTGCTGTTGGATCTCCATCAACCTCTCCTCCCCCCTTGCTGGATCAAGAAGGAGGAGACGTCGCTGCACCGTACGTGTGTTGAACGCGGAGGTGCTGTACGTTCGGCACTCGGTCATCGGTGATTTGGATCACGGCGAGTACGACTCCGTCATCCACGTTCATTGGAACGCTTCCGCTCGCGATCTACAACGGTATGTAGATGCACTCCCTTCCCCTCGTTGCTAGTAGACTCCATAGATGCATCTTGGTGAGCGTAGGAAAATTTTAAAATTATGCTACGATTACCAACAGTGGCATCATGAGCCAGGCCTATGCGTAGTTACTATGCACGAGTAGAACACAAAGAAGTTGTGGGCGTTGAGTTTGCCAATTCTTCTTGCCGCTACTAGTCGTTTCTTGTTTCGGCGGCATTGTAGGATGAAGCGGCCCGGACCGACCTTACACGTACGCTTACGTGAGACAGGTTCCACCGACTGACATGCACTAGTTGCATAAGGTGGCTAGCGGGTGTCTGTCTCTCCTACTTTAGTCGGAACGGATTCGATGAAAAGGGTCCTTATGAAGGGTAAATAGAAATTGGCAAATCACGTTGTGGTCATACGTAGGTAAGAAACGTTCTTGCTAGAAACCTACAAACCACGTAAAAACTTGCAACAACAATTAGAGGACGTCTAACTTGTTTTTGCAGCAAGTGCTATGTGATGTGATATGGCCAGAAGATGTGATGAATGATATATGTGATGTATGAGATTGATCATATTCTTGTAATAGGAATCACGACTTGCATGTCGATGAGTATGACAACCGGCAGGAGCCATAGGAGTTGTCTTTATTATTTTGCATGACCTGCGTGTCATTGAATAACGCCATGTAATTTACTTTACTTTGTTGCTAAACGCGTTAGCCATACAAGTAGAAGTAATCGTTGGCGTGACGACTTCATGAAGACACAATGATGGAGATCATGATGATGGAGATCATGGTGTCATGCCGGTGACGAAGATGATCATGGTGCCCCGAAGATGGAGATCAAAGGAGCATGATGATATTGGCCATATCATGTCACTATTTGATTGCATGTGATGTTTATCATGTTTTTGCATCTTATTTGCTTAGAACGACGGTAGCAAGTAGGATGATCCCTTATAATAATTTCAAGAAAGTGTTCACCCTAACTGTGCACCGTTGCGAAGGTTCGTCGTTTCGAAGCACCACGTGATGATCGGGTGTGATAGATTCTTACGTTCGAATACAACGGGTGTTGACGAGCCTAGCATGTACAGACATGGCCTCGGAACACACGCAATACACTTAGGTTGACTTGACGAGCCTAGCATGTACAGACATGGCCTCGGAACACGGAGGACCGAAAGGTCGAGCATGAGTCGTATAGAAGATACGATCAACATGGAGATGTTCACCGATCTTGACTAGTCCGTCTCACGTGATGATCGGACACGGCCTAGTTGAGCTCGGATCATGTTTCACTTAGATGACTAGAGGGATGTCTATCTGAGTGGGAGTTCATTAAATAATTTGATTATATGAACTTAATTATCATGAACTTAGTCTAAAATCTTTACACTATGTATTGTAGATCAAATGGCCCACGTTGTCCTCAATTTCAACGCGTTCCTAGAGAAAACCAAGCTGAAAGATGATGGCAGCAACTATACGGACTGGGTCCGGAACCTGAGGCTCATCCTCATAGTTGCCAAGAAAGATTATGTCTTAGAAGCACCGCTAGGTGAAGCACCAATCCCTGAGAACCAAGACGTTATGAACGCTTGGCAGCAGCGTGCTGATGATTACTCCCTCGTTCAGTGCGGCATGCTTTACAGCTTAGAACCGGGTCTCCAAAAGCGTTTTGAGAAACATGGAGCATATGAGATGTTCGAGGAGCTGAAACTGGTTTTTCAAGCTCATGCCCGGGTCGAGAGATATGAAGTCTCCGACAAGTTCTTCAGCTGTAAAATGGAGGAGAACAGTTCTGTTAGTGAGCACATACTCAGAATGTCTGGGTTGCACAACCGCTTGTCTCAGCTGGGAGTTAATCTCCCGGATGACGCGGTCATTGACAGAATCCTCCAGTCGCTTCCACCAAGCTACAAGAGCTTTGTGATGAACTACAATATGCAGGGGATGGAAAAGACCATTCCCGAGGTATATTCAATGCTGAAATCAGCGGAAGGGGAGATCAGAAAAGAACATCAAGTGTTGATGGTGAATAAAACCACTAAGTTCAAAAAGGGCAAGGGTAAGAAGAACTTCAAGAAGGACGGCAAGGGAGTTGCCGCGCCCGGTAAGCCAGTTACCGGGAAGAAGTCAAAGAATGGACCCAAGCCCGAGACTGAGTGCTTTTATTGCAAGGGAAGTGGTCACTGGAAGCGGAACTGCCCCAAATATTTAGCGGACAAGAAGAAGGCCGGCAACACCCAAGGTATATGTGATATACAAGTAATTGATGTGTACCTTACCAGTACTCGTAGTAGCTCCTGGGTATTTGATACCGGTGCGGTTGCTCATATTTGTAACTCAAATCAGGAACTACGGAATAAACGGAGACTGGCAAAAGACGAGGTGACGATGCGCGTCGGGAATGGTTCCAAGGTCGATGTGATCGCCGTCGGCACGCTACCTCTGCATCTACCCACGGGATTAGTTATAAACCTCAATAATTGTTATTTAGTGCCAGCTTTGAGCATGAACATTGTATCTGGATCTCGTTTAATTCGAGATGGCTACTCATTTAAATCTGAGAATAATGGTTGTTCTATTTATTTGAGAGATATGTTTTATGGTCATGCCCCGCTGGTCAATGGTTTATTTTTGATGAATCTCGAACGTGATGTTACACATGTTCATAGTGTGAATACCAAAAGATGTAAAGTTGATAACGATAGTCCCACATACTTGTGGCACTGCCGCCTTGGTCACATTGGTGTCAAGCGCATGAAGAAGCTCCATGCAGATGGACTTTTGGAGTCTCTTGATTACGAATCATTTGACACGTGCGAACCATGCCTCATGGGTAAGATGACCAAGACTCCGTTCTCCGGAACAATGGAGCGAGCAACCAACTTATTGGAAATCATACATACCGATGTGTGCGGTCCAATGAGTGTTGAGGCTCGCGGAGGATATCGTTATGTTCTCACTCTCACTGATGATTTAAGTAGATATGGGTATGTCTACCTAATGAAACACAAGTCTGAAACCTTTGAAAAGTTCAAGGAATTTCAGAGTGAAGTCGAGAATCAACGTGACAGGAAAATAAAATTCTTACGATCAGATCGTGGTGGAGAATATTTAAGTCACGAATTTGGTACACACTTAAGGAAATGTGGAATAGTTTCACAACTCACGCCGCCTGGAACACCTCAGAGAAATGGTGTGTCCGAACGTCGTAATCGCACTCTATTGGATATGGTGCGATCTATGATGTCTCTTACCGATTTACCGCTCTCATTTTGGGGTTATGCTTTAGAGACTGCCGCATTCACTTTAAATAGGGCACCGTCTAAATCCGTTGAGACGACACCGTATGAATTATGGTTTGGGAAGAAACCTAAGCTGTCGTTTCTAAAAGTTTGGGGATGCGATGCTTATGTCAAGAAACTTCAACCTGAAAAGCTCGAACCCAAATCGGAAAAATGCGTCTTCATAGGATACCCTAAGGAAACTATTGGGTATACCTTCTACCTCAGATCCGAAGGCAAGATCTTCGTTGCCAAGAACGGGTCCTTTCTAGAGAAGGAGTTTCTCTCGAAAGAATTGAGTGGGAGGAAAGTGGAACTTGATGAGGTGATAGTCACCCCTTCCGAACCGGAAAGTAGCGCAGCGCGGGAAAATGTTCCTGTGGTGCCTACACCGACTGGGGAGGAAGTTAATGATGATGATCATGAAGCTTCAGATCAAGTTACTGAACTTCGTAGGTCCACAAGGACACGTTCCGCACCAGAGTGGTACGGCAACCCTGTCCTGGAAATCATGTTGTTAGACAACGGTGAACCTTCGAACTATGAAGAAGCGATGGCGGGCCCGGATTCCGACAAATGGCTAGAAGCCATGAAATCCGAGATAGAATCCATGTATGAAAACAAAGTATGGACTTTGACTGACTTGCCCGATGAGCGGCGAGCCATAGAAAACAAATGGATCTTTAAGAAGAAGACGGACGCGGATGGTAATGTGACCATCTACAAAGCTCGACTTGTCGCTAAGGGTTATCGACAAGTTCAAGGGGTTGACTACGATGAGACTTTCTCACCCGTAGCGAAGCTGAAGTCCGTCCGAATCATGTTAGCAATTGCCGCATACTATGATTATGAGATATGGCAGATGGACGTCAAAACGGCATTCCTTAACGGCTTCCTTAAGGAAGAGTTGTATATGATGCAGCCGGAAGGTTTTGTCGATCCTAAGAATGCTAACAAAGTATGCAAGCTCCAGCGCTCAATCTATGGGCTGGTGCAAGCATCTCGGAGTTGGAACATTCGCTTTGATGAGATGATCAAAGCGTTTGGGTTTACACAGACTTATGGAGAAGCCTGTGTTTACAAGAAAGTGAGTGGGAGCTCTGTAGCATTTCTCATATTATATGTGGATGACATATTATTGATGGGAAATGATATAGAATTCTTGGAAAGTATAAAGGCCTATTTGAATAAGTGTTTTTCAATGAAGGACCTTGGAGAAGCTGCTTATATATTAGGCATCAAGATCTATAGAGATAGATCAAGACGCCTCATTGGTCTTTCACAGAGTACATACCTTGACAAGATATTGAAGAAGTTCAGTATGGATCAGTCCAAGAAGGGGTTCTTGCCTGTATTGCAAGGTGTGCAATTGAGCACGGCTCAATGCCCGACCACGGCAGAAGATATAGAAGAGATGAGTGTCATCCCCTATGCCTCGGCCATAGGGTCTATTATGTATGCCATGCTGTGTACCAGACCTGATGTAAACCTTGCCGTAAGTTTGGTAGGAAGGTACCAAAGTAATCCCGGCAAGGAACACTGGACAGCGGTCAAGAATATCCTGAAGTACCTGAAGAGGACTAAGGATATGTTTCTCGTTTATGGAGGTGACGAAGAGCTCGTCGTAAAGGGTTACGTCGACGCTAGCTTCGACACAGATCCGGATGACTCGAAGTCACAGACCGGATACGTGTATATTTTGAATAGAGGAGCAGTAAGCTGGTGCAGTTGCAAGCAAAGCGTCGTGGCGGGATCTACATGTGAAGCGGAATACATGGCAGCCTCGGAGGCAGCACAGGAAGCAGTCTGGATGAAGGAGTTCATTACCGACCTAGGGGTGATTCCCAATGCGTCGGGCCCGATGACTCTCTTCTGTGACAACACTGGAGCTATTGCCCTTGCGAAGGAGCCCAGGTTTCACAGGAAGACCAGGCATATCAAGCGTCGCTTCAACTCCATTCGTGAAAGTGTTCAAAATGGAGACATAGATATTTGTAAAGTACACACGGACCTGAATGTAGCAGATCCGTTGACTAAACCTCTCCCTAGGGCAAAACATGATCAACACCAGGACGCAATGGGTGTTCGATTCATCACAATGTAACTAGATTATTGACTCTAGTGCAAGTGGGAGACTGTTGGAAATATGCCCTAGAGGCAATAATAAATGGTTATTATTATATTTCTGTGTTCATGATAATAGTCTATTATTCATGCTATAATTGTATTGTCCGGAAATCGTAATACATGTGTGAATACATAGACCACAACCTGTCCCTAGTAAGCCTCTAGTTGACTAGCTCGTTGATCAACAGATAGTCATGGTTTCCTGACTATGGACATAGGATGTCATTGATAACGGGATCACATCATTAGGAGAATGATGTGATGGACAAGACCCAACTTAAGCATAGCATAAAAGATCGTGTAGTTTCGTTTGCTAGAGCTTTTCCAATGTCAAGTATCTTTTCCTTAGACCATGAGATCGTGCAACTCCCGGATACCGTAGGAGTGCTTTGGGTGTGCCAAACGTCACAACGTAACTGGGTGACTATAAAGGTGCATTACGGGTATCTCCGAAAGTGTCTGTTGGGTTGGCACGGATCGAGACTGGGATTTGTCACTCCGTGTGACGGAGAGGTATCTCTGGGCCCACTCGGTAATGCATCATCATAATGAGCTCAATGTGACTAAGGCGTTAGTCACGGGATCATGCATTGCGGTACGAGTAAAGAGACTTGCCGGTAACGAGATTGAACAAGGTATTGGGATACCGACGATCGAATCTCGGGCAAGTAACATACCGATTGACAAAGGGAATTGCATACGGATTGATTGAATCCTCGACACCGTGGTTCACCCGATGATATCATCGTGGAACATGTGGGAGCCAACATGGGTATCCAGATCCCGCTGTTGGTTATTGACCGGAGAGGCGTCTCGGTCATGTCTGCATGTCTCCCGAACCCGTAGGGTCTACACACTTAAGGTCCGGTGACGCTAGGGTTGTAGAGATATATGTATGCGGAAACCCGAAAGTTGTTCGGAGTCCCGGATGAGATCCCGGACGTCACGAGAGGTTCCGGAATGGTCCGGAGGTGAAGAATTATATATAGGAAGTCCAGTTTCGGCCACCGGGAAAGTTTCGGGGGTTATCGGTATTGTACCGGGACCACCGGAAGGGTCCCGGGGGTCCACCGGGTGGGGCCACCTGTCCCGGAGGGCCCCGTGGGCTGAAAGTGGAGGGGAACCAGCCCCTAGTGGGCTGGGGCGCCTCCTTGGGCCTCCCCCCCATGCGCCTAGGGTTGGGAACCCTAGGGGGGGAGTTCCCCCTTGCCTTGGGGGGCAAGGCAACCCCTTCCCCCCTTGGCCGCCGCCCCCCCCTTGGAGATCCCATCTCCTAGGGCTGCGCACCCCCCAGGGGGCCTATATAAAGGGGGGGAGGGAGGGCAGCATACTACAGCCTTTGGCGCCTCCCTCCTCCCCTGCAACACCTCTCTCTCTCTCGCAGAAGCTCGGCGAAGCCCTGCCGGAGACCCGCTACTTCCACCACCACGCCGTCGTGCTGTTGGATCTCCATCAACCTCTCCTCCCCCCTTGCTGGATCAAGAAGGAGGAGACGTTGCTGCACCGTACGTGTGTTGAACGCGGAGGTGCTGTACGTTCGGCACTCGGTCATCGGTGATTTGGATCACGGCGAGTACGACTCCGTCATCCACGTTCATTGGAACGCTTCCGCTCGCGATCTACAATGGTATGTAGATGCACTCCCTTCCCCTCGTTACTAGTAGACTCCATAGATGCATCTTGGTGAGCGTAGGAAAATTTTAAAATTATGTACGATTCCCAACAGAAGCACTGTATTGAAATAGAAGACGTGGACCTATGAGGTGGTTGTCCGATCGGCTAGGGCAAAAAACCAACACAAAGGCACACCCGGATCGACCTGCACGTCATCGCTATTGGTGTCGCAACTTTGAGATCGATTTTCAGACCTGTCTCCATGCTTTTGCCCCGGGTGTGAAATCAACTTTCTAAGATTGACCTGGCTATTGTTTTCGCTTTCCTGCTCAATACAAAAAAGGGATTGTTCAGGCTGATTTATGTTTGTGCAAGCAGCTCTCAAGGAACCTCCGCCAAAGATTTACAAGGTGAAGGACTTGAACTGTATCTCACGTCCACTAGCCCACGCCCAGGTCTCCGCCAGCAGCCCTCCGATTGCGCCACTGGTCCGCCTCTCTGAGTCTCTGTCGATCGGCTGTTCTTCTCGGACCTTACCAGCAAACTCCTGTACTTCTCCACCAGAAATAAAGTCCATATCTATGATGGATATACCAAAGATCATTTGTTCAACAAGATGAGTGTTGCAGTATTTATATGAACTGGAGTAATGCAGTAGTGTATCTGTATGGTTTGAAAATCCTTTCTTTTTCAGTTGTATATTAGAATGGAATTTGTACGGTTTGGTCTGCATTTTCACAACCAATATGTGGAGTTGAAGTAGTGTAAATTGTTTCACTTGCTTTTTGGCCAATATCCCTGTATATGTTTTGCTTTTTCACTATTTATTTGTACTGTTGCTTAATGTATTGTTTGGTCGTCTGCCTGTTCGGTCTGCATCAATGAATTGACGCCCTGAAGCTCTTTTTGATTTCTATAATCCGTAAGCACATATGAGCATCGAAAGAAAATAATATCCCATGATGAAACGTGAGCAAGCCTTGGTGTATATATGAACGAACTGATTTTTTTCCTGCATTACAGGTGAAGGAAAAAAATACAATCTCCATAAGCTCCGCGGCCTTGAGGCCGATCCCCGGGTTTATGCTCTTCTCTTTGTCTCATAGTTGGAATTTCTTATGTTTTGACTAAAAAACTAATGTAAGTGTGTTCTGTTGTCATGCATAGTTGGTGTTAGATGGAGGGATGCGAACGGGGAAGAGTACACGAAGATTCTGTACTATAATGGGATCAACTGCAGGGACAAGCAGCATCACATGACAATCTTAGTTGTGTATATGGAATTATAGATCAGTCGACTGGGATAGCCGCCAA
The DNA here is from genome assembly GCF_018294505.1 of Triticum aestivum. Taxonomy (NCBI): domain Eukaryota; kingdom Viridiplantae; phylum Streptophyta; class Magnoliopsida; order Poales; family Poaceae; genus Triticum; species Triticum aestivum. The sequence goes on along the minus strand of NC_057802.1, from coordinate 121,263,174 downwards.
TGCTCAATCCCAACCCAACTTCAAAATCAAAATCTTGCTCACTTGGCTAATCGGCGATGTTGATAGTGGCAGGGAGGAGATGGATAAGGAGGACTAGGTATTGGTGTTGAGGTGTCAAATGGGAAAGAGGCACCGTCGAGCCTGGATCACAACAAGGACAATGATCTCGACCTGAGCAACAGGAAAAGACCACGAGCAAATCATGGCCATGCACACCAAGGTATTTTTTCTGGAGGAGGAGGATAACCCCCAGCCTCCCGTGGTCACTTAGTGCATGGATGTGATTTATGTGCTTGTGGGTTTTCCCATCGTGATAGATACTATATCTGATGTGTTTTCATTCTTCACAATATATTTTCATTCCAATCAACATATCTGATATGTTTTGATTAACCTTACACTCTTAAGCGTACATAAAAAAATTAGAAGCTTATCTTGTAAGGTTCCGTAGTTCCATCATGTTCAAACACTCATAAGTTTCTATTTATTAGGAAGATGTTGGCTTCACGTTGTTTTGCCTTTAGCTGCTGGTTTTTTGCTATGATAAACTGAAATAACTAATGCACATCTCCTAACATAAGTTTTGGATCATGAATTATAATTGAAATCCATAGAATGCTGATTAGATGCACCAAGAAGGTAAAGATTGTGTTGGCACATACTACGATCTGATGTAGTGATATTCTGTTGCTTTTTGGTCAATGTAAATTGTATTACGTTTTCATGGAAGCCTTTTCTTTCCCCTCTCTCATCATACTACTGCTCTTATCCTTGGTTCCCGTATAAACAAAGGAATATGATGGCTTACATAGTGATACTCTTCCTCAGCAACATCTAGATACATGATGTTCCATCAACAACTTCAGAATATGCTGGTGATGCTCAACCTGCAACTTTGCACCCATACTGCCTGTTTGTTTTATCTAGAAAATTGACAGATTTTTTATGTGTTTCATTATGAACTAATTATTAGAAAACATTTCTTTGTGAATTATGAGATTGATCTTTCAACATGGCATAGAAAATGCACTTTTCAATACTTCTAATAATGTTTTGCTCCTTGCAAAGTTGTTTGATTTTTTATTTAAAATTTCTATGAACAAGTTTATTTATTGTGTACCCGTTGCAACGCACGGGCATTTGTGCTAGTTATTAAAAAAACGACAGTAACAAAGTCTGAAGTGCAAAGTACTGCTCACAAAAGGAGCAAAGTAAAAACAAAAAAGAGTACAAGTCTCAAAGCCGCATCCGGCTGAACGAGGATCCACTAAGGACGTATCCTATGCAATTAATCTGGTGGTGGTGTGCCTTTTTCTTTTCTTTTGAGGGGATGGTGGTGGTGTGCCTGATTGCATGTTTATGTGATGGGTATTCTTCACGACGGGAACGGGCCAACGTTAACCATTGGGATATTGGCCATGCCCATATTTTCAAGGTTGATGGGTCCTCTAGGTCGGCTTCATAAGAAAATTGGGTCAGAGGAGCCGGTCATCACTGGCCCACCAGGACAAGCGGGCCGACCCAAAGTTAGTTGCCCAAGGTTGTAGCATGTCATTATAATGCACATGTCCGTTGTGTTTATATGAAATTTTCAAACTATTGGCCAACCTTATAATGCAAACGATTCATGGTAGAAGCCAAAATGGATTCCTTAAAAAAACTGAATATCTTAACTTGCTAAAATTCCCAATAGCTAAATACTGCTAGTTGAAATAATGCGGTTGGACTAATTCTCTTTATTATTGTGCAATCTTGTCACTCAGTATTGGACCATTGGGACGGCTCCATGTCCTCGAACAGAATAGAGGGCCAACAGGACCAGGTCTGAGCCAGAGCAGGCTGGCCCATTCCCATCCTGAAAAAATATCATCTCTTAAATCTCGACAACCAAAATGTACCCTCTTGTCCGTATCGAAAAAAATGTACCCTCTTACTGCTGGAACTCCTAACAAACAGAAGTTTGCTGAATACCAGATTTTTAACTGAATCGCAGTCTGTGTTGTTTTCTATTCTACAATCCTCATTTTTTCGTTCTAGGCCAAAATTAACTGTTGGAACTGGCATATATTGCACCTGAAGTACTTTAAACAGTCCCCTGTATACTCTGCCATTTGCTGCCTAAGAGCATCTATAGCCGGGCGCCTCAAACCCGCCTCATACATCCGGGCAGGCTGCCCGGTACTGTGTGGTCGCAAAATTTTGACCCAGACGTACGCCTCAAACGACCCTCAAACGCCCGGACTGACCGGCACCCCTTATATCCAGCACAAATATGGGGCAGATACAGGGGCGCTCGGGCGCGTCCGGGCACGCCTGCCACGTCGGACCCGGCCCACGCTGGCCCACCAGACCCCGTATATTCCTCCTCATCCTTTCCCTGTATCTTCCCTATGTCCGGTTACGCCGCTCATCGATGTGGCAAAGAGGGTGCTTCAGCCAGAGGGGAAGGTGCTTCTGTGGAGCCCAAACAGGTATGTCCAGGATGGTCTAAGATAAAGACCGGGCAGGTCACCAGCTGTAAAAGCCGGCTACACGTCGGGGTGGCCTCCATGGGATACAAGCGACGGCGGCCTCCCGTGTTCTACTTCTCCTCGATGATGGCAGCGGGTGCGGACGTGCGGGCCGCCACCTCCACTACTAGGGAAAAGCCTAGTAGTAGCGCGGATTTTTGGCCTATCAGTAGCGCGGGCAACCGCGCTACTGCTACGACGCTACAGCTAAAGGTTAGTAGTAGCGTTTGTTGACACGCGCTACTGCTATATCTACTTAGTAGTAGCGCGTCCTGCGGGAGGTGCTACTGGTAATTACTAGTAGCGCGTCTCACTGCCCGCGCTACTACTATTATTTCGTATTCTATTTCTTTTTTATTTTATGTCGTATTCATATAAATTTATACAAGTTTTCACATAGTAGCAATTTAGAGATTGTTTTTACATTATAATGAGTTATTAAATCACTAGGTGAAAGAACCGCGGATTAGTTTCAAATGGATGGATCCTAAGTGACCAAGTCATGGATTATCACTTAGGATCCATCCACTTGAAACTAATCCACGGTTCTTTCACCCAATAATATAATAACTCATCATCATCATCATCATCATCATCATCATCATATTAATATAAAAACTCTTGCATCATATCATCACTAACAACACTAGCTAATAATCATCATAGTCATTACCACCAACACTATTTAATCATCATAGTCATAGTGTAGCTATCTAATCACCACCAACACTAGCTAATAATAATAATCATAGTCATTACCACCAACACTAGCTATTTAATCATCATAGTCATAGTGTAGCACATCATCATCTTTAAACTCATTCTATCTAGCTAATCACTCCTGCAGCTCTCTCTGAGGTAAAATAGCATAGAACATGTGTAGCACTCCTCATTCATCATATTGGAGCATGCATATGAACCTCTCTCCTAATTGTGGGCTGCGCTTTGCTACCTCTTGAGCACTGCGTTGGTTTTCCCTTGAAGAGGAAAGGGTGATGCAGTAAAGTAGCGTAAGTATTTTCCTCAGTTTTTGAGAACCAAGGTATCAATCCAGTAGGAGACCACACTCAAGTCCCACGCACCTACACAAACAAATAAGAACCTTACAACCAATGCGATAAAGGGGTTGTCAATCCCTTCACGGCCACTTGCAAAAGTGAGATCTGATAGAGATGATAAGATAATATTTTTGGTATTTTTATGATAAAGACTAAAAGTAAAGAAAGCAAAACAAACGGTAATAGAAATAGCTTGTTGACGGAAGATTAATATGATGGAGAATAGACCCGGGGGCCATAGGTTTCACTAGTGGCTTCTCTCAAGATAGCATAAGTATTACGGTGGGTAAACAAATTACTGTCGAGCAATTGATAGAATTGAGCATAGTTATGAGAATATCTAGGTATGATCATGTATATAGGCATCACGTCCGTGACAAGTAGACCGACTCCTGCCTGCATCTACTACTATTACTCCACACATCGACCGCTATCCAGCATGCATCTAGAGTATTAAGTTCATAAGAACAGAGTAATTCTTTAAGCAAGATGACATGATGTAGAGGGATAAACTCATGCAATATGATATAAACCCCATCTTTTTATCCTCGATGGCAACAATACAATACGTGCCGTTTCCCCTACTGTCACTGGGATCGAGCACTGCAAGATTGAACCCAAAGCTAAGCACTTCTCCCATTGCAAGAAAGACCAATCTAGTAGGCCAAACCAAACTGATAATTCGAAGAGACTTGCAAAAATAACCAATCATGCATAAAAGAATTCAGAGGAGATTCAAATATTGTTCATAGATAATCTGGGTCATAAACCCACAATTCATCGGATCTCGACAAACACACCGCAAAAAGAAGAGTTACATCAAATAGATCTCCAAGAGAATCAAGGAGAACTTTGTATTGAGATCCAAAGAGAGAGAAGAAGCCATCTAGCAAATAACTATGGACCCGAAGGTCTGAGGTAAACAACTCACACATCATCTGAGAGGCTATGGTGTTGATGTAGAAGCCCTCCGTGATCAATGCCCCCTTCGGCGGAGCGCCGGAAAAGGCCCCAAGATGGGATCTCACGGGTACAGAAGGTTGCGGCGGTGAAAATAGGGTTTTGGCTCCGTATATGATGTTTCCAGGCTATATGAGTATATATAGGCGAAAGAGGTCGGTCAGGAGAGCTACGAGGGGCCCACGAGGGTGGAGGGCGCGCCCAGGGGGGTTGGCGCGCCCCCTGCCTCGTGGCCTCCTCGTTGATTGCTTGACGTCCACTCCAAGTCCTCTGGATCACGTTTGTTCCAAAAATCACGTTCCCGAAGGTTTCATTCCGTTTGGACTCCGTTTGATATCCTTTTCTTTCGAAACACTGAAATAGGCAAAAAACAGCAATTCGGTCTGGGCCTCCGGTTAACAGGTTAGTCCCAAAAATAATATAAAAGTGTATAATAAAGCCCATTAAACATCCAAAACAGAATATATAATAGCATGGAACAATCAAAAATTATAGATACACTGGAGACGTATCAAGCATCCCCAAGCTTAATTCCTGCTCGTCCTCGAGTAGGTAAATGATAAAAACAGAATTTTCGATGTGAATGCTACTTGGCATAATTTTCAATGTAATTCTCTTATTTGTGGCATGAATATTCAGATCCGAAAGATTCAAGATAAAAGTTTAATATTGACATAAAAGTAATAATACTTCAAGCATACTAACTAAGCAATTATGTCTTCTCAAAATAACATGGCCAAAGAAAGTTCATCCCTACAAAATCATATAGTTTGGTTATGCTCCATTTTCGTCACACAAGAATGCTCTCATCATGCACAACCCCGATGACAAGCCAAGCAATTGTTTCATACTTTAGTAATCTCAAACTTTTTTCAACTTTCACGCAATATATGAGCGTGAGCCATGGATATAGCACTATGGGTGGAATAGAATATGATGATGGGGGTTATGTGGAGAAGACAAAAAGGGAGGAAGTCTCACATTGACGCTGCTAATCAACGAGCTAGGGAGATGCCCATCGATTGATGTCAATGCAAGGAGTAGGGATTGCCATGCAACGGATGCACTAGAACTATAAATGCATGAAATCTCAACAAAAGAAACTAAGTGGGTGTGCATCCAACTTGCTTGCTCACGAAGACCTAGGGCATTTGAGGAAGCCTATTGTTGGAATATACAAGCCAAGTTCTATAATGAAAAATTCCCACTAGTATATGAAAGTGACAAAACAAGAGACTCTCTATCATAAAGATCATGGTGCTACTTTGAAGCACAAGTGTGGAAAAAAGGATAGTAGCATTGCCCTTTTTTTTGGGCCTTTCCTTTTTTTGGCCTTTCTGTTTTTTTATGGGACAATGCTATATGAATGATGATCATCACACTTCTATTTATTTACAACTCAACGGTTACAACTCGATACTAGTGAAGAAAATATGCCCTAGAGGCAATAATAAAGTTATTATTTATTTCCTTATATCATGATAAATGTTTATTATTCATGCTAGAATTGTATTAACCGGAAACATGATACATGTGTGAATACATAGACAAACAGAGTGTCACTAGTATGCCTTTACTTGACTAGCTCGTTGATCAAAGATGGTTATGTTTCCTAGCCATAGACATGAGTTGTCATTTGATTAACGGGATCACATTATTAGGAGAATGATGTGATTGACTCGACCCATTCCGTTAGCTTAGCACTTGATCGTTTAGTATGTTGCTATTGCTTTCTTCATGACTTATACATGTTCCTACGACTATGAGATTATGCAACTCCCGTTTACCGGAGGAACACTTTGTGTGCTACCAAACGTCACAATGTAACTGGGTGATTATACAGGTGCTCTACAGGTGTCTCCGAAGGTACTTGTTGGGTTGGCGTATTTCGAGATTAGGATTTGTCACTCTGATTGTCGGAGAGGTATCTCTGGGCCCTCTCGGTAATGCACATCACTTAAGCCTTGAAAGCATTGCAACTAAAGAGTTTGTTGCAAGATGATGTATTACAGAACGAGTAAAGAGACTTGCCGGTAACGAGATTGAACTAGGTATTGAGATACCGACGATCGAATCTCGGGCAAGTAACATACCGATGACAAAGGGAACAACATATGTTGTTATGCGGTCTGACCGATAAAGATCTTCGTAGAATATGTGGGAGCCAATATGAGCATCCAGGTTCCGCTATTGGTTATTGACCGGAGACGTGTCTCGGTCATGTCTACATAGTTCTCGAACCCGTAGGGTCCGCACGCTTAACGTTACGATGACAGTTATATTATGAGTTTATATGTTTTGATGTACCGAAGGTTGTTCGGAGTCCCGGATGTGATCACGGACATGACGAGGAGTCTCGAAATGGTCGAGACATAAAGATTGATATATTGGACGACTATATTCGGACACCGGAAGTGTTCCGGGTGATTTCGGAGAAAACCGGAGTGCCGGAGGGTTACTGGAACCCCCCGGGAGAAGTACTGGGTCTTATGGGCCTTAGTGGAGAGAGAGAGGGGCAGCCAGGAGGGGCCGCGCGCCCCCTCCCCCTCTGGTCCGAATTGGACTAGGAGAGGGGGGGGGGGGCGGCGCCCCCCTTTCCTTCTCCCTCTCCCCCTTCCTTTCCCCCTCCTAGTAGGAGTAGGAAAGAGGGGAGTCCTACTCCTACTAGGAGGAGGACTCCTCCTCCTGGCGCGCCAACAAGGGCCGGCCGGCCTCCCCCTTGCTCCTTTATATACGGGGGCAGGGGGGCACCCCATAGACACAACAATTGATCTATTGATCTCTTAGCCGTGTGCGGTGCCCCCCTCCACCATATTACACCTCGATAATACTGTAGCGGTGCTTAGGCGAAGCCCTGCGTCGGTAGAACATCATCATCGTCACCACGCCGTCGTGCTGACGAAACTCTCCCTCAACACTCGGCTGGATCGGAGTTCGAGGGACGTCATCGAGCTGAACGTGTGCTGAACTCGGAGGTGCCGTACGTTCGGTACTTGATCGGTCGGATCGTGAAGACGTACGACTACATCAACCGCATTGTGTTAACGCTTCCGCTTTCGGTCTACGAGAGTACGTGGACAACACTCTCCCCTCTCGTTGCTATGCATCACCATGATCTTGCGTGTTCGTAGGAATTTTTTTGAAATTACTACGTTCCCCAACAGTGGTATCAGAGCCTGGTTTTATGCGTTGATGTTACATGCACGAGTAGAACACAAGTGAGTTGTGGGCGATATAAGTCATACTGCTTACCAGCATGTCATACTTTGGTTCGGCGGTATTGTTGGATGAAGCGGCCCGGACCGACATTACGCGTACGCTTACGCGAGACTGGTTCTACCGACGTGCTTTGCACACAGGTGGCTGGCGGGTGTCAGTTTCTCCAACTTTAGTTGAACCGAGTGTGGCTACGCCCGGTCCTTGTGAAGGTTAAAACAGCACCAACTTGACAAACTATCGTTGTGGTTTTGATGCGTAGGTAAGAACGGTTCTTGCTAAGCCCGTAGCAGCCACGTAAAACTTGCAACAACAAAGTAGAGGACGTCTAACTTGTTTTTGCAGGGCATGTTGTGATGTGATATGGTCAAGACATGATACTGAATTTTATTGTATGAGATGATCATGTTTTGTAACCGAGTTATCGGCAACTGGCAGGAGCCATATGGTTGTCACTTTATTGTATGCAATGCAATCGCCATGTAATTGTTTTACTTTATCACTAAGCGGTAGCGATAGACGTAGAAGCAATAGTTGGCGAGATGACAACGATGCTACGATGGAGATCAAGGTGTCACGCCGATGACGATGGTGATGATGACGGTGCTTCGGAGATGGAGATCACAAGCACAAGATGATGATGGCCATATCATATCACTTATATTGATTGCATGTGATGTTTATCTTTTATGCATCTTATCTTGCTTTGATTGACGGTAGCATTATAAGATGATCCTTCACTAAATTATCAAAGTATAAGTGTTCTCCCTGAGTATGCACCGTTGCGAAAGTTCTTCGTGCTGAGACACCACGTGATGATCGGGTGTGATAGGCTCTACGTTCAAATACAATGGGTGCAAAACAGTTGCACACACGGAATACTCAGGTTAAACTTGACGAGCCTAGCATATAACAGATATGGCCTCGGAACACGGAGACCGAAAGGTCGAGCGTGAATCATATAGTAGATATGATCAACATAGTGATGTTCACCGTTGAAACTACTCCATCTCACGTGATGATCGGACATGGTTTAGTTGATATGGATCACGTGATCACTTAGAGGATTAGAGGGATGTCTATCTAAGTGGGAGTTCTTAAGTAATATGATTAATTGAACTTGAATTTATCATGAACTTAGTACCTGATAGTATTTTGCTTGTCTATGTTAATTGTAGATAGATGGCCCGTGCTGTTGTTCCGTTGAATTTTAATGCGTTCCTTGAGAAAGCAAAGTTGAAAGATGATGGTAGCAATTACACGGACTGGGTCCGTAACTTGAGGATTATCCTCATTGCTGCACAGAAGAATTACGTCTGGAAGCACCGCTGGGTGCCAGGCCTGCTGCAGGAGCAACACCAGATGTTATGAACGTCTGGCAGAGCAAAGCTGATGACTACTCGATAGTTCAGTGTGCCATGCTTTACGGCTTAGAACCGGGTCTTCAACGACGTTTTGAACGTCATGGAGCATATGAGATGTTCCAGGAGTTGAAGTTAATATTTCAAGCAAATGCCCGGATTGAGAGATATGAAGTCTCCAATAAGTTCTACAGCTGCAAGATGGAAGAGAATAGTTCTGTCAGTGAGCATATACTCAAAATGTCTGGGTATAACAATCACTTGATTCAACTGGGAGTTAATCTTCCGGATGATAGCATCATTGACAGAATTCTTCAATCACTGCCACCAAGCTACAAGAGCTTCGTGATGAACTATAATATGCAAGGGATGGATAAGACGATTCCCGAGCTCTTCGCAATGCTAAAGGCTGCGGAGGTAGAAATCAAAAAGGAGCATCAAGTGTTGATGGTCAATAAGACCACTAGTTTCAAGAAAAAGGGTAAAGGGAAGAAGAAGGGGAACTTCAAGAAGAACAGCAAACAAGTTGCTGCTCAGGAGAAGAAACCCAAGTCTGGACCTAAGCCTGAGACTGAGTGCTTCTACTGCAAGCAGACTGGTCACTGGAAGCGGAACTGCCCCAAGTATTTGGCGGATAAGAAGGATGGCAAGGTGAACAAAGGTATATGTGATATACATGTTATTGATGTGTACCTTACTAATGCTCGCAGTAGCACCTGGGTATTTGATACTGGTTCTGTTGCTAATATTTGCAACTCGAAACAGGGGCTACGGATTAAGCGAAGATTGGCTAAGGACGAGGTGACGATGCGCGTGGGAAATGGTTCCAAAGTCGATGTGATCGCGGTCGGCACGCTACCTCTACATCTACCTTCGGGATTAGTTTTAGACCTAAATAATTGTTATTTGGTGCCAGCGTTAAGCATGAACATTATATCTGGATCTTGTTTGATGCGAGACGGTTATTCATTTAAATCAGAGAATAATGGTTGTTCTATTTATATGAGTAATATCTTTTATGGTCATGCACCCTTGAAGAGTGGTCTATTTTTGTTGAATCTCGATAGTAGTGATACACATATTCATAATATTGAAGCCAAAAGATGCAGAGTTGATAATGATAGTGCAACTTATTTGTGGCACTGCCGTTTAGGTCATATCGGTGTAAAGCGCATGAAGAAACTCCATACTGATGGACTTTTGGAACCACTTGATTATGAATCACTTGGTACTTGCGAACCGTGCCTCATGGGCAAGATGACTAAAACACCGTTCTCCGGAACTATGGAGAGAGCAACAGATTTGTTGGAAATCATACATACAGATGTATGTGGTCCGATGAATATTGAGGCTCGTGGCGGATATCGTTATTTTCTCACCTTTACAGATGATTTGAGCAGATATGGGTATATCTACTTAATGAAACATAAGTCTGAAACATTTGAAAGGTTCAAAGAATTTCAGAGTGAAGTTGAAAATCATCGTAACAAGAAAATAAAGTTTCTACGATCAGATCGTGGAGGAGAATATTTGAGTTACGAGTTTGGTCTACATTTGAAACAATGCGGAATAGTTTCGCAACTCACGCCACCCGGAACACCACAACGTAATGGTGTGTCCGAACGTCGTAATCGTACTTTACTAGATATGGTGCGATCTATGATGTCTCTTACTGATTTACCGCTATCGTTTTGGGGTTATGCTTTAGAGACGGCTGCATTCACGTTAAATAGGGCACCATCAAAATCCGTTGAGACGACGCCTTATGAACTGTGGTTTGGCAAGAAACCAAAGTTGTCGTTTCTTAAAGTTTGGGGCTGCGATGCTTATGTGAAAAAACTTCAACCTGATAAGCTCGAACCCAAATCGGAGAAATGTGTCTTCATAGGATACCCAAAGGAGACTGTTGGGTACACCTTCTATCACAGATCCGAAGGCAAAACTTTTGTTGCTAAATTCGGAAATTTTCTGGAGAAGGAGTTTCTCTCGAAAGAAGTGAGTGGGAGGAAAGTAGAACTTGATGAGGTAACTGTACCTGCTCCCTTATTGGAAAGTAGTTCATCACAGAAACCAGTTTCTGCGACACCTACGCCAATTAGTGAGGAAGTTAATGATGATGATCATGAAACTTCAGATCAAGTTATTACTGAACCTCGTAGATCAACCAGAGTAAGATCCGCACCAGAGTGGTACGGTAATCCTGTTCTGGAGGTTATGTTACTAGACCATGACGAACCTACGAACTATGAAGAAGCGATGGTGAGCCCAGATTCCGCAAAATGGCTTGAGGCCATGAAATCCGAGATGGGATCCATGTATGAGAACAAAGTATGGACTTTGGTTGACTTGCCCGATGATCGGCAAGCCATTGAAAATAAATGGATCTTCAAGAAGAAGACTGACGCTGACGGTAATGTTACTGTCTATAAAGCTCGACTTGTTGCGAAAGGTTTTCGACAAGTTCAAGGGATTGACTACGATGAGACCTTCTCACCCGTAGCGATGCTTAAGTCTGTCCGAATCATGTTAGCAATTGCCGCATTTTATGATTATGAAATTTGGCAAATGGATGTCAAAACTGCATTCCTGAATGGATTTCTGGAAGAAGAGTTGTATATGATGCAACCGGAAGGTTTTGTCGATCCAAAGGAAGCTAACAAAGTGTGCAAGCTCCAGCGATCCATTTATGGACTGGTGCAAGCCTCTCGGAGTTGGAATAAACGCTTTGATAGTGTGATCAAAGCATTTGGTTTTATACAGACTTTTGGAGAAGCCTGTATTTACAAGAAAGTGAGTGGGAGCTCTGTAGCATTTCTGATATTATATGTGGATGACATATTGCTGATTGGAAATGATATAGAATTTCTGGATAGCATAAAGGGATACTTGAATAAGAGTTTTTCAATGAAAGACCTCGGTGAAGCTGCGTATATATTGGGCATCAAGATCTATAGAGATAGATCAAGACGCTTAATTGGACTTTCACAAAGCACATACCTTGACAAAGTTTTGAAGAAGTTCAAAATGGATCAAGCAAAGAAAGGGTTCTTGCCTGTGTTACAAGGTGTGAAATTGAGTAAGACTCAATGCCCGACCACTGCAGAAGATAGAGAGAAGATGAAAGATGTCCCTATGCTTCAGCCATAGGCTCTATCATGTATGCAATGCTGTGTACCAGACCTGATGTATGCCTTGCTATAAGTCTAGCAGGAAGGTACCAAAGTAATCCAGGAGTGGATCACTGGACAGCGGTCAAGAACATCCTGAAATACCTGAAAAGGACTAAGGATATGTTTCTCGTATATGGAGGTGACAAAGAGCTCATCGTAAATGGTTACGTTGATGCAAGCTTTGACACTGATCCGGACGATTCTAAATCGCAAACCGGATACGTGTTTACATTGAACGGTGGAGCTGTCAGTTGGTGCAGTTCTAAACAAAGCGTCGTGGCGGGATCTACGTGTGAAGCGGAGTACATAGCTGCTTCGGAAGCAGCAAATGAAGGAGTCTGGATGAAGGAGTTCATATCCGATCTAGGTGTCATACCTAGTGCATCGGGTCCAATGAAAATCTTTTGTGACAATACTGGTGCAATTGCCTTAGCAAAGGAATCCAGATTTCACAAGAGAACCAAGCACATCAAAAGACGCTTCAATTCCATCCGGGATTTAGTCCAGGTGGGAGACATAGAAATTTGCAAGATACATACGGATCTGAATGTTGCAGACCCGTTGACTAAGCCTCTTCCACGAGCAAAACATGATCAGCACCAAGGCTCCATGGGTGTAAGGATCATTACTGTGTAATCTAGATTATTGACTCCAGTGCAAGTGGGAGACTGAAGGAAATATGCCCTAAAGGCAATAATAAAGTTATTATTTATTTCCTTATATCATGATAAATGTTTATTATTCATGCTAGAATTGTATTAACTGGAAACATGATACATGTGTGAATACATAGACAAACAGAGTATCACTAGTATGCCTCTACTTGACTAGCTCATTGATCAAAGATGGTTATGTTTCCTAGCCATAGACATGAGTTGTCATTTGATTAACGGGATCACATTATTAGGAGAATGATGTGATTGACTCGACCCATTCCGTTAGCTTAGCACTTGATTGTTTAGTATGTTGCTATTGCTTTCTTCATGACTTATACATGTTCCTATGACTATGAGATTATGCAACTCCCGTTTACCGGAGGAACACTTTGTGTGCTACCAAACATCACAACGTAACTGGGTGATTATACAGGTGCTCTACAGGTGTCTCCGAAGGTACTTGTTGGGTTGGCGTATTTCAAGATTAGGATTTGTCACTCCGATTGTCGGAGAGGTATCTCTGGGCCCTCTCGGTAATGCACATCACTTAAGCCTTGCAAGCATTGCAACTAAAGAGTTTGTTGCAAGATGATGTATTACGGAACGAGTAAAGAGACTTGCCGGTAACGAGATTGAACTAGGTATTGAGATACCGACGATCGAATCTCGGGCAAGTAACATACCGATGACAAAGGGAACAACGTATGTTGTTATGCGGTCTGACCGATAAAGATCTTCGTAGAATATGTGGGAGCCAATATGAGCATCCAGGTTCCGCTATTGGTTATTGACCGGAGACGTGTCTCAGTCATGTCTACATAGTTCTCGAACCCGTAGGGTCCGCACGCTTAACGTTACGATGACAGTTATATTATGAGTTTATATGTTTTGATGTACCGAAGGTTGTTCGGAGTCCTGGATCTGATCACGGACATGACGACGAGTCTCGAAATGGTCGAGACATAAAGATTGATATATTGGACGACTATATTCGGACACCGGAAGTGTTCCGGGTGATTTCGGAGAAAACCGAAGTGCCGGAGGGTTACCGGAACCCCCCTGGGAGAAGTAATCGGCCTTATGGGCCTTAGTGGAGAGAGAGAGGGGCAGCCAGGAGGGGCCGCGCGCCCCCTCCCCCTCCGGTCTGAATTGGACTAGGAGAGGGGGGGCGGCGCCCCCCTTTCCTTCTCCCTCTCCCCCTTCCTTTCCCCCTCCTAGTAGGAGTAGGAAAGAGGGGAGTCCTACTCCTACTAGGAGGAGGACTCCTCCTCCTGGCGCGCCAACAAGGGCCGGCCGGCCTCCCCCTTGCTCCTTTATATACGGGGGCAGGGGGCACCCCATAGACACAACAATTGATCTATTGATCTCTTAGCCGTGTGCGGTGCCCCCGTCCACCATATTACACCTCGATAATATCGTAGCGGTGCTTAGGCGAAGCCATGCGTCGGTAGAACTATCATCATCGTCACCACGCCGTTGTGCTGACGAAACTCTCCCTCAACACTCGACTGGATCGGAGTTCGAGGGACGTCATCGAGCTAAACGTGTGCTGAACTCGGAGGTGCCGTACGTTCGGTACTTGATCGGTCGGATCGTGAAGACGTACGACTACATCAACCGCGTTGTGTTAACGCTTCCGCTTTCGGTCTACGAGGGTACGTGGACAACACTCTCCCCTCTCGTTGCTATGCATCACCATGATCTTGCGTGTTCGTAGGAATTTTTTTGAAATTACTACGTTCCCCAACAACTAGAACAAAGTATGACTCTATATGAATGCCTCCGGCGGTGTACCAGGATGGGCAATGAATCAAGAATGACATGTATGAAATAATATGCATGGTGGCTTTGCCACAAATACAATGTCAACTACATGATCATGCACGGCAATATGACAATGATGAAGCATGTCATAATAAAAGGAACGGTGGAAAGTTGCATGGCAATATATCTCGGAATGGCTATGGAAATGCCATAATAGGTAGGTATGGTGGATGTTTTGAGGAAGATATAAGGAGGTTTATGTGTGATAGAGCGTATCGTATCACGGGGTTTGGATGCGCCGGCGAAGTTTGTACCAACTCTTGCTACCTCTTGAGCACTGCGTTGGTTTTCCCTTGAAGAGGAAAGGGTGATGCAGCAAAGTAGCGTAAGTATTTCCCTCAGTTTTTGAGAACCAAGGTATCAATCCAGTAGGAGGCCACGCACAAGTCCCTCGCACCTACACAAACAAATAAATCCTCGCAACCAACACAATAAAGGGGTTGTCAATCCCTTCACGGTCACTTACGAGAGTGAGATCTGATGGATATGATAAGATAATATTTTTGGTATTTTTATGATAAAGATGCAAAGTAAAATAAGAGCAAAATAAAAGACAATGAAAATAGCTTGTTGTTGGAAGATTAATATGATGGAAAATAGACCCGGGGGCCATAGGTTTCACTAGTGGCTTCTCTCATGAGCCTAAGTATTACGGTGGGTGAACAAATTACTGTTGAGCAATTGACAGAATTGAGCATAGTTATGAGAATATCTAGGTATGATCATGTATATAGGCATCACGTCCGAGACAAGTAGACCGACTCCTGCCTGCATCTACTACTATTACTCAACACATCGACCGCTATCCAGCATGCATCTAGAGTATTAAGTTCATAAGAACAGAGTAACGCTTTAAGCAAGATGACATGATGTAGAGGGATAAACTCATGCAATATGATATAAACCCCATCTTGTTATCCTCGATGGCAACAATACAATACGTGCCTTGCTGCCCCTACTGTCACTGGGAAAGGACACCGTAAGATTGAACCCAAAGCTAAGCACTTCTCCCATTGCAAGAAAGATCAATCTAGTAGGCCAAACCAAACTGATAATTCGAAGAGACTTGTAAAGATAACCAATCATACATAAAAGAATTCAGAGAAGATTCAAATATTGTTCATAGATAAACTTGATCATAAACCCACAATTCATCGGTCTCAACAAACACACCGCAAAAGAAGATTACATCGAATAGATCTCCACGAGAGAGGGGGAGAACATTGTATTGAGATCCAAAAAGAGAGAAGAAGCCATCTAGCTAATAACTATGGACCCGAAGGTCTGAGATAAACTACTCACACATCATCGGAGAGGCTATGGTGTTGATGTAGAAGCCCTCCGTGATTGATGCCCCCTCCGGCGGAGCTCCGGAAAAGGCCCTGATAACCCACAAGTATAGGGGATCAATTGTAGCCTCTTTCGATATGTAAGAGTGTCGAACCCAACGAGGAGCTAAAGGTAGAACAAATATTCCCTCAAGTTCTATCGACCACCGATACAACTCTACGCACGCTTAATGTTCGCTTTACCTAGAACAAGTATAAAACTAGAAGTACTTTGTAGGTGTTGTTGGAAAGGTTTGCAAGAATATAAAGAGCACGTAAATAAAAGCTAGGGGCTGTTTAGATGAAGACACAACTAAGTTAGTTTTAGTTGAGAGCTTTTTGTTACGAGAAAGTTATTTGTCCCTAGGCAATCGATAACTAGACCGGTAATCATTATTGCAATTTTATTTGAGGGAGAGGCATAAGCTAACATACTTTCTCTACTTGGATCATATGCACTTATGATTGGAACTCTAGCAAGCATCCGCAACTACTAAAGATCATTAAGGTAAAACCCAACCATAGCATTAAAGCACCAAGTCCCCTTTATCCCATACGCAAACAACCTACTTACTCGGGTCCGTGCTTCTTTCACTCACGCCACCCACCATAAGAAAATCATGAACATATTGCAAACCCTACATCGGGGACCCCTCACGCTTGCACGACACGGAGAGCACCATAGGACAGCACCAATAATAAAACATGCAACTCAAACCAATCTTGATCATCAAATAGCCCATAGGACAAAACGGATCAACTCAAACATCATATGATAGCCATACTGAAGGAAATATGCCCTAGAGGCAATAATAAAGTTATTATTTATTTCCTTATATCATGATAAATGTTTATTATTCATGCTAGAATTGTATTAACTGGAAACATGATACATGTGTGAATACATAGACAAACAGAGTGTCACTAGTATGCCTCTACTTGACTAGCTCGTTGATCAAAGATGGTTATGTTTCCTAGCCATAGACATGAGTTGTCATTTGATTAACGGGATCACATTATTAGGAGAATGATGTGATTGACTCGACCCATTCCGTTAGCTTAGCACTTGATCGTTTAGTATGTTGCTATTGCTTTCTTCATGACTTATACATGTTCCTATGACTATGAGATTATGCAACTCCCGTTTACCGGAGGAACACTTTGTGTGCTACCAAACGTCACAACGTAACTGGGTGATTATACAGGTGCTCTACAGGTGTCTCCGAAGGTACTTGTTGGGTTGGCGTATTTCGAGATTAGGATTTGTCACTCCGATTGTCGGAGAGGTATCTCTGGGCCCTCTCGGTAATGCACATCACTTAAGCCTTGCAAGCATTGCAACTAAAGAGATTGTTGCAAGATGATGTATTACGGAACGAGTAAAGAGACTTGCCGGTAACGAGATTGAACTAGGTATTGAGATACCGACGATCGAATCTCAGGCAAGTAACATACCGATGACAAAGGGAACAACGTATGTTGTTATGCGGTCTGACCGATAAAGATCTTCGTAGAATATGTGGGAGCCAATATGAGCATCCAGGTTCCGCTATTGGTTATTGACCGGAGACGTGTCTCGGTCATGTCTACATAGTTCTCGAACCCGTAGGGTCCGCACGCTTTACGATGACAGTTATATTATGAGTTTATATGTTTTGATGTACCGAAGGTTGTTCGGAGTCCCGGATGTGATCACGGACATGATGACGAGTCTCGAAATGGTCGAGACATAAAGATTGATATATTGGACGACTATATTCAGACACCGGAAGTGTTCCGGGTGATTTTGGAGAAAACCGGAGTGCCGGAGGGTTACCGGAACCCCCCCCCCCGCCCCGGGAGAAGTAATGGGCCTTATGGGCCTTAGGGGAGAGAGAGGGGCAGCCAGGAGGGGCCGCGCGCCCCCTCCCCTTCTGGTCCGAATTGGACTAGGAGAGGGGGGGCGGCGCCCCCCTTTCCTTCTCCCTCTCCCCTTCCTTTCCCCCTCCAAGTAGGAGTAGGAAAGAGGGGACTCCTACTCCTACTAGGAGGAGGACTCCTCCTCCTGGCGCGCCAACAAGGGCCGGCCGGCCTCCCCCTTGCTCCTTTATATATGGGGGCAGGGGGCACCCCATAGACACAACAATTGATCTATTGATCTCTTAGCCGTGTGCGGTGCCCCCCTCCACCATATTACACCTCGATAATATCGTAGCGGTGCTTAGGCGAAGCCCTGCGTCGGTAGAACATCATCATCGTCACCACGCCGTCGTGCTGACGAAACTCTCCCTCAACACTCGGCTGGATCGGAGTTCGAGGGATGTCATCGAGCTGGACGTGTGCTGAACTCGGAGGTGCCGTACGTTCGGTACTTGATCGGTCGGATCGTGAAGACGTACGACTACATCAACCGCGTTGTGTTAACGCTTCCGCTTTCGGTCTACGAGGGTACGTGGACAACACTCTCCCCTCTCGTTGCTATGCATCACCATGATCTTGCGTGTTCGTAGGAATTTTTTTGAAATTACTACGTTCCCCAACACATACATCATTGGGAAATAATATATAGCGTTGAGCACCATGTTTAAGTAGAGATTACAGCGGGTAAGAGAGAGGTTACACCGCTGCATAGAGGGGGGAAGAGTTGGTGATGATGGCGGTGAAGTTGTTGGTGAAGATTGCGGTGATGATGATGGCCACGGTGGCGCTCCGGCGCCACCGGAAGAGAAGGGGAGAGGGGGCCCCTTCGTATTCTTCTTCCTTGACCTCCTCCCTAGATGGGAGAAGGGTTTCCCCTCTGGTCCGTGGCATCCATGGCGTGGGAGAGGCGAGACCCCTCCGAGATTGGATCTGTCTCTCTGTCTCTCTCTGTTTCTGCGTTCTGTTCTGCTGGCCTTTCACCGTTTCGTATATATATGGAGATCCGTAACTCCGATTGGACTGAAACCTTCGCCATGATGTTTTACCAAAAAATAGCTTTCTTGCGGCCGAAGAAGGGCATCAACCGCCTTACGGGTGGCCCATGAGGTTCAGGGGCGCGCCCAGGGGGCGGGGGCGCGCCCAGGGGGCGGGGGCGCCCCCTGCCTCGTGGCCACCTCGGGCACCGTCTCGTGTTGATTTTTCTTCCGGAATTTTCCAAATATTCCAAAAATAAGCTCCGTCCATTTTTATCCCGTTTGGATTCTGTTTGATATGGATATTCTGTGAAACATAAAACATGCAATAAACAGGAACTGGCACTGGGCACTGGATCAATATGTTAGTCCCAAAAATAGTATAAAAAGTTGCCAAAAAGTATATGAAAGTTGAATAATATTGGCTTGGAACAATAAAAAATTATAGATATGACGGAGACGTATCAGCATCCCCAAGCTTAATTCCTGCTCGTCCTCCAGTAGGTAAACGATAAAAAAGATAATTTTTTATGTGGAATGCTACCTAGCATAATCTTGATCATGTATCTAATCATGGCATGAATATTAAGACATGAGTGATTCAAAGCAATAGTTTATCCTTTGACATAAAAACAATAATACTTCAAGTATACCAACCAAGCAATTATGTCTTATTGAAATAACATAGCCAAAGAAAGCTCATCCCTACAAAATCATATAGTCTGGCCATGCTCCATCTTCACCACACAAAATATTCACATCATGCACAAGCCCGATGACAAGCCAAGAAATTGTTTCATACTTTTGACGTTTCTCAAACCTTTTCAACTTTCACGCAACACATGAGCAGAGCCATGGACATAGCACTATAGGTGGAATATAATATGATGATGGGGGTTATGTGGAGAAGACAAAAAAGGAGAAAGTCTCACATCGACGCGGCTAATCAATGGGCTATGGAGATGCCCATCAATTGATGTCAATGTGAGGAGTAGGGATTGCCATACAACAGATGCACTAGAGCTATAAGTGTATGAAAGCTCAAACTAAAACTAAGTGGGTGTGCATCCAACTTGCTTGCCCATGAAGACCTAGGGCATTTGAGGAAGCCCATCGTTGGAATATACAAGCCAAGTTCTATAATGAAAATTCCCACTAGTATATGAAAGTGATAACTCAAGAGACTCTCTATATGAAGAACATGGTGCTACTTTGAAGCACAAGTGTGGTAAAAGGATAATAACATTGCCCCTTCTCTCTTTTTCTCTCATTTTTTTGTTTTATTTTTTTCTCTTTTTTGGGCCTTCTCTTTTTTTGGCCTTTCACTCTTTTTTTCTTTCTTTTTTTAATTTTTTCGTCCGGAGTCTCATCCCGACTTGTGGGGGAATCATAGTCTCCATCATAATTTTCTCACTGGGGCAATGCTCTAATAATGATGATCATCACACTTTTATTTACTTACAACTCAATATTACAACTCGATATCTAGAACAAAGATATGACTCTATATGAATGCCTCCGGCAGTGTACCGGGATGTGCAATGATCTAGCGTAGCAATGACATCAAAAAACGGACAAGCCATGAAAACATCATGCTAGCTATCTTACGATCATGCAAAGCAATATGACAATAAATGCTCAAGTCATGTATATGATGATGATGGCAGTTGCATGGCAATATATCTCGGAATGGCTATGGAAATGCCATAATAGGTAGGTATGGTGGCTGTTTTGAGGAAGATAAAAGGAGGTTATGTGTGACGCCCGGATAATTAAGCTACAGTAACCCTCTGCTAATGATGCCACGTCACCTCGATTACTGTGGTTAATATCGCGTTAGTTCAAAACCAATTCGAATTCAAACAAAAAAAAACAAAGCAAACAATAAAAGTTTTCAAATATTAAAACTAAAATGTTCGGAGTGAGCCAAATAATGCATAAGTAGTAATGGTGGAGAAACCACATTGTTATAAAAGGTTTAAATGCACTTAGGTAATTAAAACAGTAGTTAAAACAATTAAATAAATACATATTGGATTTTATTAAATATTAAACTATTTTGTTTTGGGTTAATAATTACTATGGCAGTAGTATAATTATAAATGTAAGTTTAGGTACTAGTGATAATTTTTATAAAACAGAAACTAAGAGGAAACTAAAAAAATAAATGGAAAGGAATAATAACTAAAAAGAAAAGTAAATAAAAAAAAGCTAAGAAAAATAAGATAAAAATAAAAGACATCCCCCCCGCTGGGCCAACCGGCCCAGCTAACCAACCAGCCGGCCGGCCCACCCCCGCTGCACCCCTGCTTAACCCCCCACCCCCACCGAACCCTATCCATTCCCCTCCTCCTCGCTCGCTCTCTTCCCTCCTCTGTCGCCCGAACGCCATCGCCGTGCCGTCACCGTGCTCGTGGCCACAAGCCTCCCCGGCGCTCGGGAGGAAGTCGAGGAGCACCGCCGTCCTCTTTTGCACCGTATGCAAGCGCTAGGTTGAGCCGGAGTGCCTCGAGACGTCGCCGTCGGCCTTCTTCCCCAACCACGGCCGTCGTCGTCCACCTCATCGATCTGCCTCGCCGGACCACCCCGAGCTCGCTGCCATCCTCGCTCGGCCCCTGTGAGCCGCCGCCTCCCATCTTCCCTCTCTACTTCCGCACGCCGCCCGCAGCTCCTCGTGCCCGCTCGACCCCGTCGCTCGTGGCTGGCCTCGCCCAATCCCGCACCGGCCGTGCCCGGCCGCCCTGGCATGCCCGCGCCTCGCCGGCGTTGCTCTTGTCCGGGGCCGCACCCTGCTCCCCTCTCCCCTGCCGGCCTCGCTCACCCCGGCTGGCGCCCGCCGCCCCGTGCCCGCCGCAGGCCCAAGCTCCATCGCCGCCCCGCTCACTGACGCCGCCGCCACAACCCACCACCGGCTCCCCCACGGCCACCGTTTGACTCGCCCGGGAGCGCTCGTTCTAACGCCACCATCCACGCGAGCTCCCGTGGCCGGAGTCGGCCTGCCGGCGATTGCCGGAGCCGCCGGATTAGCACCGGTGGTTACGCTGACGTGGCACCATTAGATTAGGTTAATCACGCGCTTAATTACCTCCCCTTTGTATGACAGTGGGACCCGCTGTTTAATTAGAACCATTTAATTAAAGGAAATAAACTGTTAGTTTTAAGCTGAGTCACTGACTACTGGGTCCCGCTGGACCCAATTGACTAGTCAACTCTGCTGACTGGGGACTCCCAGTCAGTGACAGGTGGGACCGCCTGGGCCCCTTTGACCTTGTTGACCAGTCAACTGGTCAACAGTTGACTGGGCTGACTTGGCCCCTGGCCCCACATGTCTGTCTTAGTAGCACATATGTGGGTACACTTCTGTGTACCCGTAGTAATTTCCCTTTTATTTTCGATTTAATTTAAATTGCAGAATATCTTTAAAACTTTGAAAAATCATATAAAATAATCCGTAACTCGGATGAAAAAGTTTTCTACATGAAAGTTGCTCAGAACGACGAGACGAATCCGAATACGCAGTCCGTTCGTCCACCACACCTCCCTAACCTATCGAACTAGCAACTTTCCCCCTCCGGTCCGTCTGTCCGAAAACGCGAAACATCGGGAATACTTCCCGGATGTTCCCCCCCTTCGCCGGTACCACCTACTGTCGCATTAGGACACACCTAGCACCGCTCATTGTCATGTCACGCATCGTCATGCTTATGTTTGCATTGTATTTACTGTTTCTTCCCCCTCTTCTCTCCGGTAGACTACGAGACCGACACTGCTGCTGCCCAGTTCGACTACGGAGTTGACGACCCCTCCTACTTGCCAGAGCAACCAGGCAAGCCCCCCCTTGATCACCAGATATCGCCTACTCTTCTCTATACTGCTTGCATTAGAGTAGTGTAGCATGTTACTGCTTTCGATATCCTATCCTGATGCATAGCCTATCCTTGCTACTACTGTTGTTACCTTTACCTGCAATCCTACATGCTTAGTATAGGATGCTAGATTTCCATCAGTGGCCCTACATTCTTGTCCGTCTGCTGTGCTATACTATCGGGCCGTGATCACCTGGGCGTGATCACGGGTATATACTTATATACTATATACATGACACATGAGATGACTAAAGTCGGGTCGGCTCGTAGGAGTACCCGCGAGTGGATCTTTGTGGCGGAGCGACAGGGCAGGTTGAGACTGCCTAGGTGAGAGGTGGGCCTGGCCCTGGTCGGCGTTCGCGGTTACTTAACACGCTTAACGAGATCTTGGTATTTGATCTGAGTCTGGCCATTTGGTCTATACGCACTAACCATCTACGTGGGAGTAGTTATGGGTATCCCGACGTCGTGGTATCAGCCGAAGCTCTTTTGACGTCAGCAACTGAGTGGCGCGCGCCGCATTGGACCGTAAGCTCGCGCTTGTATTAAGGGGGCTAGGTCTGCTTCCGGCCGCGTACGCAACGTGCAGGTGTGCATAGGGCGATGGGCCCAGACCCCTGCGCGCATAGGTTTAGACCGGCGTGCTGACCTCTCTGTTGAGCCTAGGTGGGGCTGCGACGTGTTGATCTTACGAGGCCGGGCATGACCCAGAAAAGTGTGTCCGGCCAAATGGGATCGAGCGTGTTGGGTTATGTGGTGCACCCCTGCAGGGAAGTTTATCTATTCGAATAGCCGTGTCCCTCGGTAAAAGGACGACCCGGAGTTGTACCTTGACCTTATGACAACTAGAACTGGATACTGAATAAAATACACCCTTCCAAGTGCCAGATACAACCCGGTGATCGCTCTCTAACAGGGCGACGAGGAGGGGATCGCCGGGTAGGATTATGCTATGCGATACTACTTGGAGGACTTCAATCTACTCTCTTCTACATGCTGCAAGATGGAGATGACCAGAAGCGTAGTCTTCGACAGGACTAGCTATCCCCCTTTTATTCTGGCATTCTGCAGTTCAGTCCACTGATATGCCCCTTTACACATATACCCATGCATATGTAGTATAGCTCCTTGCTTGCGAGTACTTTGGATGAGTACTCACGGTTGCTTCTCTCCCTCTTTCCCCCTTTCCTATCTATCTGGTTGTCGCAACCAGATGTTGGAGTCCAGGAGCCAGACGCCACCGTCGACGACGACACCTACGACACTGGAGGTGCCTACTACTACGTGCAGGCCGCTGACGACGATCAGGAGTAGTTAGGAGGATCCCAGGCAGGAGGCCTGCGCCTCGTTCGATCTGTATCCCAGTTTGTGCTAGCCTTCTTAAGGTAAACTTGTTTAACTTATGTCTGTACTCAGATATTGTTGCTTCCGCTGACTCGTCTATGATCGAGCACTTGTATTCGAGCCCTCGAGGCCCCTGGCTTGTATTATGATGCTTGTATGACTTATTTATGTTTTAGAGTTGTGTTGTGATATCTTCCCGTGAGTCCCTGATCTTGATCGTACACATTTGCGTGCATGATTAGTGTACGGTCAAATCGGGGGCGTCACAAGTTGGTATCAGAGCCAACTGCCTGTAGGAATCCCCCCTTTCAACTCCTTGGTCGAAGTTGAGTCTAGTCAGTGAAAACTATTTTACTAACATGGCTGTGTGGCTTACGGGCCCACGTCGCCATTGGGTGGTAGTAGGATCTTTTATTCCTCAACCTATACTCTGGGACTCTGATCTCTCTTCTATTCGGGTTAAATGATTTTACTAAATCTAACATTAGGATCTCGTTATCACTTTCACCCGGAGAGCCCCTTATTTACTGATGATCGTCTGCTGCACGTGAAGACCCTGAAGATACTCTCCGCTGATAACCCGAGAACTTGTGTTCATCGCTTTTGCAATTCCCTTTCATCGATATACTCCTATGGATAACCACGTATACTCGCCACTCATACAATGTTTCCCAGTTGATCTTGTTATTACAAGATACCCCGAAATTCTCTCTGTTGTTCCGAGAATCCTTTGAGCTTACTGCCTTGCTGTTCTTTGTCACCTGAATACCCCTACGGATAATTCTCGCACTTACCGAGTATCCAGTCATCCCCAGTTGATTCAAGTATTCCACAATAGTCTTCAAAATACTATTCGATCTTCCAAAAATCCTCAGGAGCCTATTGCTCTTGAAATTCTTGTTTGCTTGCATTATGGTTAATCCCATAAGTCTCGTAATCTTATTGGCATCTCTTGTCATTATCATTTTGAGTCCGTTGATTCAATTTGTTGCGAATGCTCGCAATCCTCAATCATATCCTAAAATTCATTCTTTCGGCTCATACGTCATTTTAAACGTGAGCTGGATCTCGACCTATCAAATTGCCATCGATTGTACCCCTAAGCCTACTCAACTTATCCATCCTTGATCAGAGCGTTGCTTCTGACCCCCCTGAGTTGGAAATCATAATTCTTTTGCATTTGAACTTTGAGTTAGTCAGTTGTTTCTATAATCAGATCTCCTGGCATTCTTCTTCCTCTGGTTGAGTACCGATGCTCACATCAGATCCCTTGTGGACCATCGGTTCCTTTGTTGGATTTTATCCGACAGTGTCCTTCCTATTGAATAACCTTGTGAGCCTTTCCATGGGTATATAATGCCTTTGGTAAATTGTATCATCTGATTTTGAACAATGCTCTTCTTTCGAGCTTGTAATAATTACTCCGAAGTTTGTGGTATATGTTCCTAAGATGCCTTGATGGGTTGAACCTATGCCTTTCATAATACGTGTGAACTCGAAAGTTTTCATGAGTCATACTCTTCTGGTATTTTGCCAGATAAAAATTTTCCACACTGCAACTTCATCAAACGCGAGAAGTGAATGAAAGGTTATGCATTGAAGAAGTGGGAGTCGACCTTGAACTTTGTGTTCATGCCCATGGACACGATGTATACCTTATCATGGAAGCTTCTCTTAAAATAATTGTCCCCTTGTAATAAGTTCATCTGGTATCTGTGGATGTCGTTCCGACCATGTTCTCCTTTAAATACCATTTCTCGTACAAGTTTAAGCACTTGTCTTCTGTAAGAGCAATACCCCAGTCCAACCTCTACTTTGGTTTGTCGTCGAGTATTACCCCCTGGTATCTCGAGATTATCACGGAACTGCATAACTTCTTATGAGTTCTCCATCAAGTATTACATTCTCATGGATTCCAATTTTTCACGGGCTCCGAGTTATTAAACACTCAAGGACATCGATAACTGAATCGAGTCCGCATCATGGTTAAACAACTCCTAATAATCTCCCTTGTTTATGAGTTCGTACTCGATCACGTCATCCCTAGCCTGCTCGGCTATGTTATTATCGTGCTGATTTTAACTGTGCTACCTGGTCTTTATTCCCGGAGCACCACCTTCGACGCTGAGCTAAGCTTACGTCGATTTTCCTCGTCATATCATTTCGCCTTGGACAGCAAGCTTGATTTCGAGTTTGTGTCGTACCCCTGGTTCCAATAACTTTTCGCTTCATCATTCCTTTGACTTGATGTCATCACCGATCGATTACCTCTTCATAAATCCTCGCTACAAATGTGTCGTGAACATCATCAACATTCTGAGCTCTTCCAAGATATCTATCGAATTCTGGATGAGAAATACCATCCTTGACCTCGATGATTTGTTTTATCATCGACCATTTTATCGCCTTCCATTCAACACAAACTTGTTCGTGTTTTGTGTTGTACCTTAATTTCCTTGCTATCTAGCTTATGATATGTTCTACCTTGGAGTATTACCATCTTTTATGTCAAGTATGTCGTAAGAATTTCACCACCTCGTATGACATCTTGGTACAGTGATACTTCTCCCCATCACCATTCTTTCTTGGTCCCCGTGTTGTTTCTAAAAGGAATACCGACCAATGGTCTGTGATGTGTAAATTCTAAACTTCTAGCAACCCTATTGCTTTGAAGTTATTGGTCTATAGTTTCATTCTACGTCTATGGCTTAATGAATCATCATTCGGACATTGATTGTGCTACCTAGCCCATATTTCGAGTGCACATTTCAACCAATGTTTAACTGTGTATGTTTTCCTCGAGCATACATCATTAAGTCATTCGATCTAGCTAATGTTATCTCCTTGTTCACATAGTGGTGGAAATCCATCTTTTGGAAATCTCAATGGATTGTCGCCGAGTCAAGCAGTCACCTCCTCACCTCTCCTTGATTTAATTATGAACCCTTGTTCGGAACTCGCTTCCATAGATTATCTCCCGAGAATCTTCGATGTCGTTTCGACAATTTGTGTTGCACCTTTTCTTCTCAGGCCTCCTAAGTCTGAGTTATCCTGACACCAATCAGATCTGAATCTCGGTCAGATATGATGGTTGGAACATATTTCCAAGAGTTATAACATTGGCCTATTTATGACCCGGTAAGGTGATGATACCCAGCACACCTGGCGGGAGGCCCTATTGTTATAAGTTTCTTTTTTTCCTTTTAGCAAGGTTAGCTGTTCTTCCATGAGGAAATTGTAAGACTTATTCTATAAGTTGTTCCTGATGGATCCTTTTTTGTTTCCAAAGTCTGATCTTCCCCTGTTGACCATGTCAATGCTATCTCGAAGCATGTCTATGGTACTCCGATTTTCAACGGGAACATTTGAAGCCCAATGCTAAATGTTTCCTGCTCAATTATCCAAACACCATTGTATGGGTAATGTCATGAAATTTCTCTCCCTTACCTAAAGAGTTTTCTACATTATATCCTGTCATGAATATCATGCTCAGCTTGTCCTTGGGAAGGATATAACCTTGAAATATGTGTTTAAACACATTTTCCTTTCCATTCTTCTGTTTAATCTGATAATCATATTTTCCTTTCCATTGTGTGGTTTAACCTTTCTGGTGAACTATATGATCTAAGCAGTAATATTCTCCTGCTTATGTAAACACCTTGGTGTACAACTCTGTCAGTAAGACTCTGTTATTATTGTTGGTGACATTTCGGTAACCACCGATGGACGAGAACTTTGCCTAATGGTCCGCCTCGTTTCAACGAGCAGGAAAATGGTTCTCTTCGTCCCTCGCCCTTGGTACCAACGTGTTGCCGACATAATTGACAGGGTACTCTCTGGCAGGCCTTGCTATCATGACCGTGAAAGATGTCATTGCTCTATAAAAAAAACCACATGGTGGGCCCATAACCCACAGTTCCACAGGATCGAAACCTGACTCTCTTGTACACCCCCTGTTCCCAAGGTTATTCCTCACGCTTGGCTTCGTATGTAATTCACGTGCCACCTTTCGTGAGATCATCAATTTTGGTATCAAACACAATACTTATTCCCGTTGCTCTGAACCCTTCAGGCATCGAACGATTGCCTGCCCGCTCGAAACTTCCCCACGATACCTCCTTACTTTGTTCTCGATATTGTCTTAAATTTCCATTCGAGAGTTACTTTCCGCCACCTTCCCCGATGTTATCAACCAGATAGTCAACTGTTCAGAGGTCTGTTATTCCGAAGTTACCCCTTGTCCTTCGTAAGCACGATGGAGTTCCCGAAGAAAGGATGCCAGCTTCATCAGGATGACCTTGAGCAGGAAAAATGAAGACATCAACGTAACGGATCAACTTCTTCGAGAAGAGCAACCAAGGCCGAGAAGATTCGTTAGAATTCCGTAGCCAGAACTTTCCCCCGTACTCCCCTCTTAAATCTCGGGACGAGATTTCTTGTAGTGGAGGAGAATTGTGACGCCCGGATAATTAAGCTACAGTAACCCTCTGCTAATGATGCCACATCACCTCGATTACTGTGGTTAATATCGCGTTAGTTCAAAACCAATTCGAATTCAAACTAAAAAAAACAAAGCAAACAATAAAAGTTTTCAAATATTAAAACTAAAATGTTCGGAGTGAGCCAAATAATGCATAAGTAGTAATGGTGGAGAAACCACATTGTTATAAAAGGTTTAAATGCACTTAGGTAATTAAAACAGTAGTTAAAACAATTAAATAAATACATATTGGATTTTATTAAATATTAAACTATTTTGTTTTGGGTTAATAATTACTATGGCAGTAGTATAATTATAAATGCAAGTTTAGGTACTAGTGATAATTTTTATAAAACAGAAACTAAGAGGAAACTAAAAAAATAAATGGAAAGGAATAATAACTAAAAAGAAAAGTAAATAAAAACAAAGCTAAGAAAAATAAGATAAAAATAAAAGACATCCCCCCCCCCGCTGGGCCAACCGGCCCAGCTAACCAACCAGCCGGCCGGCCCACCCCCGCTGCACCCCTGCTTAACCCCCCACCCCCACCGAACCCTATCCATTCCCCTCCTCCTCGCTCGCTCTCTTCCCTCCTCTGTCGCCCGAACGCCATCGCCGTGCCGTCACCGTGCTCGTGGCCACAAGCCTCCCCGGCGCTCGGGAGGAAGTCGAGGAGCACCGCCGTCCTCTTCTGCACCGTATGCAAGCGCTAGGTTGAGCCGGAGTGCCTCGAGACGTCGCCGTCGGCCTTCTTCCCCAACCACGGCCGTCGTCGTCCACCTCATCGATCTGCCTCGCCGGACCACCCCGAGCTCGCTGCCATCCTCGCTCGGCCCCTGTGAGCCGCCGCCTCCCATCTTCCCTCTCTACTTCCGCACGCCGCCCGCAGCTCCTCGTGCCCGCTCGACCCCGTCGCTCGTGGCTGGCCTCGCCCAATCCCGCACCGGCCGTGCCCGGCCGCCCCGGCATGCCCGCGCCTCGCCGGCGTTGCTCTTGTCCGGGGCCGCACCCTGCTCCCCTCTCCCCTGCCGGCCTCGCTCACCCCGGCTGGCGCCCGCCGCCCCGTGCCCGCCGCAGGCCCAAGCTCCATCGCCGCCCCGCTCACTGACGCCGCCGCCACAACCCACCACCGGCTCCCCCACGGCCACCGTTTGACTCGCCCGGGAGCGCTCGTTCTAACGCCACCATCCACGCGAGCTCCCGTGGCCGGAGTCGGCCTGCCGGCGATTGCCGGAGCCGCCGGATTAGCACCGGTGGTTACGCTGACGTGGCACCATTAGATTAGGTTAATCACGCGCTTAATTACCTCCCCTTTGTATGACAGTGGGACCCGCTGTTTAATTAGAACCATTTAATTAAAGGAAATAAACTGTTAGTTTTAAGCTGAGTCACTGACTACTGGGTCCCGCTGGACCCAATTGACTAGTCAACTCTGCTGACTAGGGACTCCCAGTCAGTGACAGGTGGGACCGCCTGGGCCCCTTTGACCTTGTTGACCAGTCAACTGGTCAACAGTTGACTGGGCTGACTTGGCCCCTGGCCCCACATGTCTGTCTTAGTAGCACATATGTGGGTACACTTCTGTGTACCCGTAGTAATTTCCCTTTTATTTTCGATTTAATTTAAATTGCAGAATATCTTTAAAACTTTGAAAAATCATATAAAATAATCCGTAACTCGGATGAAAAAAATTTCTACATGAAAGTTGCTCAGAACGACGAGACGAATCCGAATACGTAGTCCGTTCGTCCACCACACCTCCCTAACCTATCGAACTAGCAACTTTCCCCCTCCGGTCCGTCTGTCCGAAAACGCGAAACATCGGGAATACTTCCCGGATGTTCCCCCCCTTCGCCGGTACCACCTACTGTCGCATTAGGACACACCTAGCATCGCTCATTGTCATGTCACGCATCGTCATGCTTATGTTTGCATTGTATTTACTGTTTCTTCCCCCTCTTCTCTCCGGTAGACTACGAGACCGACACTGCTGCTGCCCAGTTCGACTACGGAGTTGACGACCCCTCCTACTTGCCAGAGCAATCAGGCAAGCCCCCCCTTGATCACCAGATATCGCCTACTCTTCTCTATACTGCTTGCATTAGAGTAGTGTAGCATGTTACTGCTTTCGATATCCTATCCTGATGCATAGCCTATCCTTGCTACTACTGTTGTTACCTTTACCTGCAATCCTACATGCTTAGTATAGGATGCTAGATTTCCATCAGTGGCCCTACATTCTTGTCCGTCTGCTGTGCTATACTATCGGGCCGTGATCACCTGGGCGTGATCACGGGTATATACTTATATACTATATACATGACACATGAGATGACTAAAGTCGGGTCGGCTCGTAGGAGTACCCGCGAGTGGATCTTTGTGGCGGAGCGACAGGGCAGGTTGAGACTGCCTAGGTGAGAGGTGGGCCTGGCCCTGGTCGGCGTTCGCGGTTACTTAACACGCTTAACCAGATCTTGGTATTTGATCTGAGTCTGGCCATTTGGTCTATACGCACTAACCATCTACGTGGGAGTAGTTATGGGTATCCCGACGTCGTGGTATCAGCCGAAGCTCTTTTGACGTCAGCAACTGAGTGGCGCGCGCCGCATTGGACCGTAAGCTCGCGCTTGTATTAAGGGGGCTAGGTCTGCTTCCGGCCGCGTACGCAACGTGCAGGTGTGCATAGGGCGATGGGCCCAGACCCCTGCGCGCATAGGTTTAGACCGGCGTGCTGACCTCTCTGTTGAGCCTAGGTGGGGCTGCGACGTGTTGATCTTACGAGGCCGGGCATGACCCAGAAAAGTGTGTCCGGCCAAATGGGATCGAGCGTGTTGGGTTATGTGGTGCACCCCTGCAGGGAAGTTTATCTATTCGAATAGCCGTGTCCCTCGGTAAAAGGACGACCCGGAGTTGTACCTTGACCTTATGACAACTAGAACTGGATACTGAATAAAATACACCCTTCCAAGTGCCAGATACAACCCGGTGATCGCTCTCTAACAGGGCGACGAGGAGGGGATCGCCGGGTAGGATTATGCTATGCGATACTACTTGGAGGACTTCAATCTACTCTCTTCTACATGCTGCAAGATGGAGATGACCAGAAGCGTAGTCTTCGACAGGACTAGCTATCCCCCTTTTATTCTGGCATTCTGCAGTTCAGTCCACTGATATGCCCCTTTACACATATACCCATGCATATGTAGTATAGCTCCTTGCTTGCGAGTACTTTGGATGAGTACTCACGGTTGCTTCTCTCCCTCTTTCCCCCTTTCCTATCTATCTGGTTGTCGCAACCAGATGTTGGAGTCCAGGAGCCAGACGCCACCGTCGACGACGACACCTACGACACTGGAGATGCCTACTACTATGTGCAGGCCGCTGACGACGATCAGGAGTAGTTAGGAGGATCCCAGGTAGGAGGCCTGCGCCTCGTTCGATCTGTATCCCAGTTTGTGCTAGCCTTCTTAAGGCAAACTTGTTTAACTTATGTCTGTACTCAGATATTGTTGCTTCCGCTGACTCGTCTATGATCGAGCACTTGTATTCGAGCCCTCGAGGCCCCTGGCTTGTATTATGATGCTTGTATGACTTATTTATGTTTTAGAGTTGTGTTGTGATATCTTCCCGTGAGTCCCTGATCTTGATCGTACACATTTGCGTGCATGATTAGTGTAAGGTCAAATCGGGGGCGTCACATTATGTGTGATAGAGCGTATCGTATCACGGGGTTTGGATGCACCGGCGAAGTTTGCACCAACTCTCGAGGTGAGAAAGGGCAATGCACGGTACCGAAGAGGCTAGCAATGACGGAAGGGTGAGAGTGCGTATAATCCATGGACTCAACATTAGTCATAAAGAACTCACATACTTATTGCAAAAATCTATTAGTCATCGAAACAAAGTACTATGCGCATGCTCCTAGGGGGATAGATTGGTAGGTAAAGACCATCGCTCGTCCCCGACCGCCACTCATAAGGAAGACAATCAATAAACACCTCATGCTCCAACTTCGTTACATAACGGTTCACCATACGTGCATGCTACGGGACTTGCAAACCTCAACACAAGTATTTCTCAATTTCACAATTAATCAACTAGCATGACTCTAATATCACCACCTTTATATCGCAAAACTATTGCAAGGAATCAAACATATCATATTCAGTGATCTACAAGTTTTATGTAGGGTTTTATGACTAACCATGTGAATGACCAGTTCCTGTCATCTCTCTAAATAGATATAAGTGAAGCACGAGAGTTTAATTCTTTCTACAAAAGATATGCCCCCGCTCTAACAAATATAAGTGAAGCAAAAGAGCATTCTACAAATGGCG
Source organism: Triticum aestivum (assembly GCF_018294505.1). Lineage (NCBI taxonomy): Eukaryota > Viridiplantae > Streptophyta > Magnoliopsida > Poales > Poaceae > Triticum > Triticum aestivum. The sequence continues at coordinate 121,230,191 of NC_057802.1, read as the reverse complement.
GTTGTCTATGTAAAGAGAAACAGGCAATCCAAGCTTCAAATGATATAAGTGAAGCACATGAAGCATTCTATAAAGCCATACTCAAAAATATAAGTGAAGTGCAAAGAGCATTCTATAAATCAACCAAGGACTATCTCATACCAGCATGGTGCATAAAATAAAAGGTGAAAACTAAATGCAAAAGGCGCTCCAAGATTTGCACATATCACATGAACGAAACGAATCCGAAAACATATCGATACTTGTTGAAGAAAGAGGGGATGCCTTCCGGGGCATCCCCAAGCTTAAACGCGTGAGTCTCCTTGAATATTTACTTGGTGCCTCGGGCATCCCCAAGCTTGAGCTCTTGCCTCTCTTCCTTCTTCTCACATCGAGACCTCCTCGATCATCGAACACTTCATCCACACAAAACTTCAACAGAAAACTCGGTAAGATCCGTTAGTATAATAAAGCAAATCACTACTCTAAGTACTGTTGCAAACCAATTCATATTTTGTTTTTGCATTGTGTCTACTGTAATATAACTTTTTCATGGCTTAATCCACTGATATAAATTGATAGTTTCATCAAAACAAGCAAACTATGCATCAAAAACAGAATCTGTCTAAAACAGAACAGTCTGTAATAATCTGAATATTCACCATACTTCTGATACTTGAAAAATTCTGCCAAAATTAGGAAAGATAAACAATTTGTATAGAAAGACATTGCAAAATGAATCAGAACCATTTGACGTTCCAGTAAAAAATTAAAAATCGCGCACTACAGCCAAAGTTTCTGTCCTGCACCGTACAAACCAACAAGTATTGTAAACATCCTAAAGGCAAACCTTGGCACATTATTTTTATAATACTATGGAATTGTACAAGGGGATAATTATTTTTGTAGAAAAGTTTCTGTAATCTAGATTCACAAAGTTGCCGTGAGCATGAACAAAGTTCAAGGAGCTCTCCCACTTCAACAATGCTTCTCTTTCTCACTTTCACTTTCCTTTTTGAAAAGTTTTGGGTTCCCCTCTTTATTTTTGTTGTTTTTAAACTATATGAAAGCACTCAACAGAAATAAATGACTCTTTAAAACTTCCAGGTTGTCTCCCTGGCAGCGCTTTCTTTAAAGCCATTAAGCTAGGCATATAGTGCTCAAGTAGTGAATCCACCTGGATCCCAGGGTATATCAAAGCCAATTTTAATTAACAATGATTTGTAATTTAGTAGTGAGCACAAAGCAACATATATCAAGCAATGACGAAGTCTAACTCTCTTCCTATGCATCGGCATGTCATAAAAGAACAATTCATGCACACCTAGTAAAGGCCAATGCATAGTATAAGCAGTTTGTTGCAATTTTATCGTGTGGGAAATATAGAGAGGTGGAGATATAGTTCCTCTCTCATAATAATTGCAAGTAGGAGCAGCAAGCACATGCATATTATATCCATTAAAATCATCATCTGCAACGGTAAGAGGCAACCCATCAATATAATCCTTAATAAAGGTAAACTTCTCCGATATAGTGTAGTTGGGAGAATTCAAATAGATAATAGGAGTATCATGCGTGGGTGCAATAGCAACAATTTCATGTTTAACATAAGGAACTATAGCAAGTTCGTCTCCATAGGCATCATTCATATTGGCATCTTGGCCACAAGCATAGCAAGCATCATCAAAAAGGGATATTTCAAACGAATTCAAGGGATCATAGCAATCATCATAGCAATCATCCTTCGGTAAGCACGAAGGGAAATTACACAATGTATGAGTTGAAGAGTTACTCTCATTAGAAGGTGGGCACGGGTAGCTAATCCGCTCTTCCTCCTTTTGTTCTTCGCTCTCCTCCTCATCTTTTTCATCCAATGAGCTCACAGTTTCATTAATTTCTTCTTCCATAGACTCCTGCAAAATATTAGTCTCTTCTTGGACAGCGGAGACTTTCTCAATAAGTGCATTAATATCGTAATTGTATTCATAATTCTCATAGCAATATTTAAGGATAGCTAAATTTTCAGGTCTATAAACCGAATCATCAAAGTCTTCAAACTCTTTAATCATAGATTCAATTTCATAAGCACCCATAAAAGCAACAAATTCTTCTATTTGTTCCACATCATAGTAATCATATATACCATTAGCATAAGAAGCTAAGGTTTTATTATCATTAAATTTGCATGAAAAGGGAAGGTGTGGAGCCTTCATCCTAGAGCAACAAGTATAATCATATCTCAAGCATAGTTGCCTAGCATACCACTTCAATATATGAATTTGATCCCATAATAGTTTCCCTTTTTGTGTCAAGCGATAATCCCTAAAGTATTCACGTTGATCCAACATTACTCCCATTACATAATTGAATGGGGTTTTCTCTGGATTATCAAAGTAGTACATAATATCTTTCACATAACCAGCATCGAGGGTTTTAGGAGGTTCCCCATCTCCATGAGTAGCAAGTACACCTAATTTTTTTGGTATTTCGTGTTCCATATCCATAACTAAAGATAGGGAGCAACTAAGAACAGCAAATAAAAATTACTTAGCGATAAAGCAAACAAGCACACACGAGAATATTCACCCCACGCTATAACTCCCCGGCAACGGCGCCAGAAAAAGGTCTTGATAACCCACAAGTATAGGGGATCAATTGTAGCCTCTTTCGATAAGTAAGAGTGTCGAACCCAACGAGGAGCTAAAGGTAGAACAAATATTCCCTCAAGTTCTATCGACCACCGATACAACTCTACGCACGCTTAACGTTCGCTTTACCTAGAACAAGTATAAAACTAGAAGTACTTTATAGGTGTTGTTGGAAAGGTTTGCAAGAATATAAAGAGCACGTAAATAAAAGCTAGGGGCTGTTTAGATGAAGACACAACTAAGTTAGTTTTAGTAGAGAGCTTTTTGTTACAAGAAAGTTATTTGTCCCTAGGCAATCGATAACTAGACCGGTAATCATTATTGCAATTTTATTTGAGGGAGAGGCATGAGCTAACATACTTTCTCAACTTGGATCATATGCACTTATGATTGGAACTCTAGCAAGCATCCGCAACTACTAAAGATCATTAAGGTAAAACCCAACCATAGCATTAAAGCATCAAGTCCCCTTTATCCCATACGCAAACAACCTACTTACTCGGGTCTGTGCTTCTATCACTCACGCCACCCACCATAAGCAAATCATGAACATATTGCAAACCCTACAGCGGGGATCCCTCACGCTTGCGCGACACGGAGAGCACCATAGGACAGCACCAATAATAAAACATGCAACTCAAACCAATCTTGATCATCAAATAGCCCACAGGACAAAACGGATCTACTCAAACATCATAGGATAGCCATACATCATTGGGAAATAATATATAGCGTTGAGCACCATGTTTAAGTAGAGATTACAGCGGGTAAGAGAGAGGTTACACCGCTGCATAGAGGGGGGAAGAGTTGGTGATGATGGCGGTGAAGTTGTTGGTGAAGATTGCGGTGATGATGATGGCCACGGCGGTGCTCCGGCGCCACCGGAAGAGAAGGGGAGAGGGGGCCCCTTCGTCTTCTTCTTCCTTGACCTTCTCCCTAGATGGGAGAAGGGTTTCCCCTCTGGTCCTTGGCCTCCATGGCGTGGGAGGGGCGAGACCCCTCCGAGATTGGATCTGTCTCTCTCTGTTTCTGCGTTCTGTTCTGCTGCCCTTTCACCGTTTCGTATATATATGGAGATCCGTAACTCCGATTGGACTGAAACCTTCGCCGTGATTTTTTACCAAAAATTAGCTTTCTTGCGGCCGAAGAAGGGCATCAACCGCCTTACGGGTGGCCCACGAGGGTCAGGGGCGCGCCCAGGGGGTCAGGGGCGCCCCCCTGCCTCGTGGCCACCTCGGGCACCGTCTCGCGTGGATATTTCTTCCAGAATTTTCCAAATATTCCAAAAATAAGCTCCGTCCGTTTTTATCCCGTTTGGATTCCGTTTGATATGGATATTCCGCGAAACATAAAACATGCAACAAACAGGAACTGGCACTGGGCACTGGATCAATATGTTAGTCCCAAAAATAGTATAAAAAGTTGCCAAAATGTATATGAAAGTTGAATAATATTGGCATGGAACAATCAAAAATTATAGATACGACGGAGACGTATGAGGCCCCAAGGTGGGATCTCATGGGTACAGAAGGTTGCGGCGGTGGAAGTAGGTTTTTGGCTCCGTATCTGGTAGTTTGGGGTACGTAGGTATATATAGGAGGAAGAAGTACGTCGGTGGAGCAACGTGGGGCCCACGAGGGTGGCGGGCGCGCCCTGGGGGGTAGGCGCGCCCCCTACCTCGTGCCTTCCTGGTTGATGTCTTGACGTAGGGTCCAAGTCCTCTGAATCACGTTCGTTCCGAAAATCACGTTCCCGAAGGTTTCATTCCGTTTGGACACCGTTTGATATTCTTTTTCTGCGAAACTCGGAAATAGGCAAAAAAAAGCAATTCTCGGCTGGGCCTCCGGTTAATAGGTTAGTCCCAAAAATAATATAAAAGTGTATAATAAAGCCCATTAATGTCCAAAACAGAATATAATATAGCATGGAACAATCAAAAATTATAGATACATTGGAGACGTATCAAGCATCCCCAAGCTTAATTCCTGCTGTTCCTCGAGTAGGTAAATGATAAAAACAGAATTTTTGATGTGGAAAGCTACTTGGCATAATTTCAATGTAATTCTTCTTAATTGTGGTATGAATATTCAGATCCGAAAGATTCAAGATAAAATTTCATATTGACATAAAAGTAATAATACTTCAAGTATACTAACTAAGCAATTATGTCCTCTCAAAATAACATGGCCAAAGAAAGTTCATCCCTACAAAATCATATAGTTTGGTCATGCTCCATTTTCGTCACACAAGAATGCTCTCATACTTTAGTAATCTCAAACTTTTTCAACCTTCACGCAATACATGAGCGTGAGCCATGGATATAGCACTATGGGTGGAATAGAATATAATGATGGGGGTTATGTGGAGAAGACAAAAAAGGAGAAATTTTCACATCAACGCGGCTAATCAATGAGCTATGGAGATGCCCATCAATTTATGTTAATGCAAGGAGTAGGGATTGCCATGCAACGGATGCACTAGAGCTATAAATGTATGAAAGCTCAAAAGAAACTAAGTGGGTGTGCATCCAACTTGCTTGCTCACGAAGACCTAGGGCATTTGAGGAAGCCCATTGTTGGAATATACAAGCCAAGTTCTGTAATGAAAAATTCACACTAGTATATGAAAGTGACAAAACAAGAGACTCTCTATCATGAAGATTATAGTGCTACTTCGAAGCACAAGTGTGGTAAAAGGATAGTAACATTGTCCCTTCTCTCTTTTTCTCTCATTTTTTGGGCCTTCTTCTCTCTTTTTATGGCCTTTCTCTTCTTATTTTTTTTACTTTTTTCTCACTTGAGACAATGCTCTAAAAATGATGATCATCACACTTCTATCTATTTACAACTCGATACTAGAACAAAGTATGACTCTATATGAATGCCTCCGGCGGTGTACCGGGATATGCAATGAATCAAGAGTGACATGTATGAAAGAATTATGAATGGCGGCTTTGCCACAAATACTATGTCAACTACATGATCATGCAAAGCAATATGACAATGATGAACGTGTCATGATAAACGGAACGGTGGAAAGTTGCATGGCAATATATCTCGGAATGGCTATGGAAATTCCATAATATGTAGGTATGGTGGCTGTTTTGAGGAAGATATAAGGAGGTTTATGTGTGAAAGAGTGTATCATATCACGGGGTTTGGATGCACCGGCGAAGTTTGCACCAACTCTCAATGTGAGAAAGGGCAATGCACGGTACCGAAGAGGCTAGCAATGATGGAAGGGTAGAGTGCGTAATCCATGGACTCAACATTAGTCATAAAGAACTCACATACTTATTGCAAAAATCTACAAGTCATCAAAAACCAAGCACTACGCACATGCTCCTAGGGGGATAGATTGGTAGGAAAATACCATCGCTCGTCCCCGACCGCCACTCATAAGGAGGACAATCAAAGAACACCTCATGTTTCAAATTTGTTACATAATGTTTACCATACGTGCATGCTACGGGACTATCATCAAATTTGTTACATAATGTTTACCATACGTTACATAATGTTTACCATACACTCATAAGTATTTCTCAAATTCACAACTACTCAACTAGCACAACTTTAATATCACTACCTCCATATCTCAAAACAATCATCAAGCATCAAACTTCTCTTAGTATTCAACACACTCATAAGAAAGTTTTTACTAGTCTTTAATACCTAGCATATTAGGATTAAGCTAATTACCACGCTGTTTAAGACTCTAAAAATAATATAAGTGAAGCATGAGAGAACAATAGTTTCTATAAAACAAATCCACCACCGTGCTCTAAAAGATATAAGTGAAGCACTAGAGCAAAAACTATATAGCTCAAAAGATATAAGTGAAGCACATAGAGTATTCTAATCAATTCCGAATCATGTGTGTCTCTCATCAAAAGGTGTGTACAGCAAAGATGATTGTGGTAAACTAAAAATAAAAGACTCAAATAATACAAGACGCTCCAAGCAAAACACATATCATGTGGTGAATAAAAATATAGCTCCAAGTAAGTTACCGATGGAAGTAGACGAAAGAGGGGATGCCTTCCGGGGCATCCCCAAGCTTTGGCTTTTTGGTGTCCTTAGATTATCTTGGGGTGCCATGGGCATCCCCAAGCTTAGGCTCTTGCCACTCCTTGTTCCATAATCCATCAAATCTTTTACCCAAACCTTGAAAACTTCACAACACAAAACTTAACAGAAAATCTCATGAGCTCCGTTAGCGAAAGAAAACAAAACACCACTTCAAGGTACTGTAATGAACTCATTCTTTATTTATATTGGTGTTAAACCTACTGTATTCAAACTTCTCTATGGTTTATAAATTATTTTATTAGCCATAGATTCATCAAAATAAGCAAACAACACACGAAAAACAGAATCTGTCAAAAACAGAACAGTCTGTAGTAATCTGTAACTAACGCAAACTTCTGGAACTCCAAAAATTCAGCCAAAATAGGACGACCTAGAAAATTTGTTTATTGATCAGAAGCAATTGGAATCAATATTTTATCACGTTCTGGTGATTTTTAACAATTATTTTCGTGAACAGAAAGTTTCTGGAATTTTCTGCAAGATCAAATAACTATCAGAAGATCCTATAGGTTTAACTTGGCACAAACACTAATTAAAACATAAAAACACATCTAACCAGAGGCTAGAGCAAAGATTTATTCCTAAACAGAAGTAAAAACAAAACAAAACTAAAAATAAAATTGGGTTGCCTCCCAACAAGCTATATCGTTTAACGCCCCTAGCTAGGCATAAAAGCAAGGATAGATCTAGGTATTGCCATCTTTGGCTTTCAATTTTTTAGCGGAATCATGCTCGAATCCGGGAGGTTCTTTACGTTTCCCTTCATATTCAGAAATTTTTAGATCTAAAGAATCCAACCGCTTATTGCAAAGGGTAAAACATATTCATGCGGTGAAGATTTCCACTAACATCCTTAAGAGGTTCAAGAGATTTTTGTAAAATTTTCGTTACTTCGCAAATTTTCTCAAAAACTTGCGTTTCTTCCTGGGTACAATGAGGCCCCTTTTGTTGAGGTAGTGTTCCCACTATACCTTCTATAACTTCATGCGCAATACTGGGATCAATTTCAATAAAATTGCCTTTGGCAACGCAATCCAAGAGTTGTCTATGAGACATATTCAGTCCAACATAAAAATTGGGAAGCAGAATTCTAAGTTTTAATTCAAAGGTACAATTGCGATAAGACTCCGTCATTCTAAACCAAGCATCTTTTAAGTTTTCTCCTTGTCTTTGTTTGAAGTAAAAAACTTCAAACTCAGGAGACAACGGAGTTGATAAAGGGCTAGCCATGACGACAAAGCGAGCGGTAAAGAGGCGAACGGAAAAGAGAGGGCGAATAAAATGGCAAGGGTGAAGTGGGGGAGAGGGAAACGAGAGGAAAATGGCAAATAATGTAATGCGAGGGATAAGAGTTTGTGATGGGTAGTTGGTATGTCTTGACTTGTGCGTAGACTCCCAGGCAACGGCGCCAGAAATGGCTCGTTGTTGGGAGTCAAATCTTGACTTGACTTCACGTAAGCCTCCCCGGCAACGGCGCCAGAAATCCTTCTTGCTACCTCTTGAGCACTGCGTTGGTTTTCCCTTGAAGAGGAAAGGGTGATGCAGCAAAGTAGCGTAAGTATTTCCCTCAGTTTTTGAGAACCAAGGTATCAATCTAGTAGGAGGCCACGCACAAGTCCCTCGCACCTACACAAACAAATAAATCCTCGCAACCAATGCAATAAAGGGGTTGTCAATCCCTTCACAGTCACTTACGAGAGTGAGATCTGATAGATATGATAAGATAATATTTTTGGTATTTTTATGATAAAGATGCAAAGTAAAATAAAAGCAAAATAAAAGACAATGAAAATAGCTTGTTGTTGGAAGATTAATATGATGGAAAATAGACCCGGGGGCCATAGGTTTCAGTAGTGGCTTCTGTCATGAGCATAAGTATTATGGTGGGTGAACAAATTACTGTTGAGAAATTGACAAAATTGAGCATAGTTATGAGAATATCTAGGTATGATCATGTATATAGGCATCACGTCCGAGACAAGTAGACCGACTCCTGCCTGCATCTACTACTATTACTCAACACATTGACCGCTATCCAGCATGCATCTAGAGTATTAAGTTCATAAGAACAGAGTAACGCTTTAAGCAAGATGACATGATGTAGAGGGATAAACTCATGCAATATGATATAAACCCCATCTTGTTATCCTCGATGGCAACATACGTGCCTTGCTGCCCCTACTGTCACTGGGAAAGGACACCGCAAGATTGAACCCAAAGCTAAGCACTTCTCCCATTGCAAGAAAGATCAATCTAGTAGGCCAAACCAAACTGATAATTCGAAGAGACTTGCAAAGATAATCAATCATACATAAAAGAATTCAGAGAAGATTCAAATATTGTTCATAGATAAACTTGATCATAAACCCACAATTCATCGGTCTCAACAAACACACCGCAAAAGAAGATTACATTGAATAGATCTCCACGAGAGAGGGGGAGAACATTGTATTGAGATCCAAAAAGAGAGAAGAAGCCATCTAGCTAATAACTATGGACCCGAAGGTCTGAGGTAAACTACTCACACATCATCGGAGAGGCTATGGTGTTGATGTAGAAGCCCTCCGTGATCGATGCCCCCTCCGTCGGAGGTCCGGAAAAGGCCCCAATTCGGGATCTCACGGGTAAAGAAGGTTGCGGCGGTGGAATTAACTTTTTGGCTCCGTATCTGGTAGTTTGGGGGTACGTAGGTATATATAGGAGGAATAAGTACGTCGGTGGAGCAACGTGGGGCCCACGAGGGTGGAGGGCGCGCCCCCCTACCTCGTGCCTTCCTGTATGATGTCTTGACATAGGGTCCAAGTCCTCTGGATCATGTTCGTTCCGAAAATCACGCCCGAAGGTTTCACTCCGTTTGGACTCCGTTTGATATTCTTTTTTTGCGAAACTTTAAAATAGGCAAAAAACAGCAATTCTGGGTTGGGCCTCCGGTTAATAGGTTAGTCCCAAAAATAATATAAAAGTGTATAATAAAGCCCATTAATGTCCAAAACAGAATATAATATAGCATGGAACAATCAAAAATTATAGATACGTTGGAGACGTATAACCTCTCAAGGTGAGAAAGGGCAATGCACGGTACCGAAGAGGCTAGCAATGATGGAAGGGTGAGAGTGCGTATAAGCCATGGACTCAACATTAGTCATAAAGAACTCACATACTTATTGCAAAAATCTACAAGTCATCAAAAAACAAGCACTACGCGCATGCTCCTACGGGGATAGATTGGTAGGAAAAGACCATCGCTCGTCCCCGACCGCCACTCATAAGGAGGACAATCAAAGAACACCTCATGTTTCAAATTTGTTACACAACGTTTACCATACGTGCATGCTATGGGACTTGCAAACTTCAACACAAGTATTTCTCAAATTCACAATTACTCAACTAGCACAACTTTAATATTACTACCTCCATATCTCAAAACAGTCATCAAGCATCAAACTTTTCTTAGTATTCAACGCACCTATAAGAAAGTTTTTACTAATCTTGGACGCCTGTCATATTAGGACTAATTTCACAATTTAAGCAAATTACCATGCTGTTTTGTAGGACTCTCAAAATGATATAAGTGAGGCATGAGAGACAATAATTTCTATAAAACAAATCCACCACCGTGCTCTAAAAGATATAAGTGAAGCACTAGAGCAAAAACTATATAGCTCAAAAGATATAAGTGAAGCACATAGAGTATTCTAATAAATTCCGAATCATGTGTGTCTCTCTCAAAAGTGTATTCAGAGAGGATGATTGTGTTAAACTAAAATCAAAGACTCAAATCATACAAGATGCTCCAAGCAAAACACATATCATGTGGTGAATAAAAATGTAGCTCCAAGTAAAGTTACCGATGGACGAAGACGAAAGAGGGGATGCCTTCCGGGGCATCCCCAAGCTTTGGCTTTTTGGTGTCCTTGGATTTACCTTGGGGTGCCTTGGGCATCCCCAAGCTTAGTCTCTTGCCACTCCTTATTCCATAATCCATCAAATCTTTACCCAAAACTTGAAAACTTCACAACACAAAACTCAACAGAAAATCTCATGAGCTCCGTTAGCGAAAGAAAACAAAACACCACGTCAAGTACTGTATTGAACTCATTCTTTATTTATATTGGTATTAAACCTACTGTATTCCAACTTCTCTATGGTTTATAAACTCTTTTACTAACCATAGACTCATAAAAATAAGCAAACAACACACGAAAAACAGAATCTGTCAAAAACAGAACAGTCTATAGTAATCTGTATCTAACGCAAACTTCTGGAAGTCAGAAAAATCTACCAAACTAGGAAGACCTAGATAATTTGTTTATTTATCTACTGCAATTGGAATCAGTATTTTATCACGTTCCGGTGATTATTAACAATTGTTTTCGTGAACAGAAAGTTTCTGGAATTTTCAGCAAGATCAAATAACTATCATCCAAGAAGATCCTATAGGTTCTACTTGGCACAAACACTAATCAAAACACAAAACCACATTTAACCAGAGGCAAGATCAAATTTTTAATGAATAACAGCAAGTAAAAATATTGGGTTGTCTCTCAACAAGCACTTTTGTTTAAAGCCTTTTAGCTAGGCATTGATAATTTTAATGATCCTCACATGAAAGACAAGAATTGAAGTGCAAAAAGAGCATCATAAAACACATGACAAACAGATGTAAGTCTAACATACTTCCTATGCATAGGAATTTTATAGGCAAACAAATTATCATAGCAAGCAAAAACTAGCATATGCAAGGAAGAGGAAAGAAACAATAGCAATCTCAACATAACGAGAGGTAATTTTGTAACATGAAAATTTCTACAACCATATTTTCCTCTCTCATAATAATTACATGTGGGATCATAAGCAAATTCAACAATATAGCTATTACATAAAACATTTTCAACACGATCCACATGCATGCAAAGTTGACACTCTTCCAAAATAGTGGGATTAACATTAACTAAAGTCATGACCTCTCCAAACCCACTTTTCTCAAAAATTTCATAAGATTGAACATTCTCCAAATATGTGGGATCTAAAGTTGACACTCTTCCAAACCCACTTTCCGTAATATTGCAAACACTATTATCAATCTCATATTCATCATGGGGCTTAAATAAATTTTCAAGATCATAAAACGAATCACCCCAATCATGATCATTGCAACAAATAGTAGACATAGAAAAACTAGCAAACCCAAGCTTAGGGTTTTGCATATTATTAGCACAATTGGCATTAAGAGAATTTATAATAACATCATTGCAATCATGCTTTTCATTGAAGGAACTACCGAGTATGGGTGCAATAGCAACGATCTCATATGTTTAACATAAGGAACTATAGCAAATTCATCTTCATAAATATTGGCATCATGGCCACAAGAATAGCAAGCATCATGTTCATCAAGGGATATTTCAATCAAATCATCGGAATCATCATTATCTATAGATTCATGCATATCATTATTTTCTTCCAAAGCAACGGTCATTCTGTCAATAAATTCTTTGACATAGACATTATGAGCATAGTTTTCATAGCAATATTTAAGTATGTCAAAATTTTCAGATTCATAGAGAGTAATATCATACTTTTCAATCAAAGAAGCAACTTCATAAGCACCCTTAAAAGAAATAAATTCTTCAATTTGTTCGATATCATAGTAACTATAAACACCCTTTGCATAAGAAGATAAGATTTCATTTTCATTAAACTCACACAGGTAGGGAAGGTGTTTTTTAGGGTTCTTAGAGCAACAAGTAAAATCATGAATTTCACAAAAGATTCCAAGCATAACACAGCAATCTATTTATTTGATCCCATAAGAGTTTCCCTTTTTCAGACAAACGGTGACGCACAAAATGAGCATGCTCATCTAAAGATTTCCCATCAACTAGGCTAGTTGGGGTTTCAGCACGAGCGCATAAGGATCGAAGATGATCCAAGTAGAACACTTTAAGTGGATCCATATCAATAGATTTTTAGCAAGCAAAGATGCAAGCAAATAGAAGGCACATGGTAACACAAGCAAACAATAGATCTGGCAAAAAAAAGGCAAACGAAAAAGAAGGCGAATAAAACGGCAAAGGTGAAGTGGGGGAGAGGAAAACGAGAGGCAAATGGCAATAATGATAAGAGTTTGTGATGGGTACTTGGTATGTCTTGACTTCTGAGTAGACTCCCCGGCAACGGCGCCAAAAATGGCTCGTTGTTGCGAGTCAAATCTTGACTTGACTTGGTGTAGGCCTCCCCGGCAACGGCGCCAGAAATCCTTCTTGCTACCTCCTGAGCACTACGTTGGTTTTCCCTTGAAGAGGAAAGGGTGATGCAGTAAAGTAGCGTAAGTATTTCCCTCAGTTTTTGAGAACCAAGGTATCAATCCAGTAGGAGACCATGCTCAAGTCCCACGCACCTACACAAACAAATAAGAGCCTTGCAACCAACACGATAAAGGGGTTGTCAATCCCTTCACGGCCACTTGCAAAAGTGAGATCTGATAGAGATGATAAGATAATATTTTTGGTATTTTTATGATAAAGACTAAAAGTAAAGAAAGCAAAACAAACGGTAATAGAAATAGCTTGTTGACGGAAGATTAATATGATGGAGAATAGACCCGGGGGCCATAGGTTTCACTAGTGGCTTCTATGAAGATAGCATAAGTATTACGGTGGGTAAACGAATTACTGTCGAGCAATTGATAGAATTGAGCATAGTTATGAGAATATCTAGGTATGATCATGTATATAGGCATCACGTCCGTGAGAAGTAGACCGACTCCTGCCTGCATCTACTACTATTACTCCACACATCAACCGCTAACCAGCATGCATCTAGAGTATTAAGTTCATAAGAACAGAGTAATGCTTTAAGCAAGATGACATGATGTAGAGGGATAAACTCATGCAATATGATATAAACCCCATCTTTTTATCCTCGATGGCAACAATACAATACGTGTCGTTTCCCCTACTGTCACTGGGATCGAGCACTGCAAGATTGAACCCAAAGCTAAGCACTTCTCCCATTGCAAGAAAGATCAATCTAGTAGGCCAAACCAAACTGATAATTCGAAGAGACTTGCAAAGATAACCAATCATACATAAAAGAATTCAGAGGAGATTCAAATATTGTTCATAGATAATCTGGGTCATAAACCCACAATTCATCGGATCTCGACAAACACACCGCAAAAAGAAGAGTTACATCAAATAGATCTCCAAGAGAATCGAGGAGAACTTTGTATTGAGATCCAAAGAGAGAGAAGAAGCCATCTAGCTAATAACTATGTACCCGAAGGTCTGAGGTAAACTACTCATACATGATCGGATAGGCTATGGTGTTGATGTAGAAGCCTTCCGTGATCAATGCCCCCTCCGGCGGAGCGCTGGAAAAGGCCCCAAGATGGGATCTCACGGGTACAGAAGGTTGCGGCGGTGGAAATAGGGTTTTGACTCCGTATATGATGTTTCCAGGGTATATGAGTATATATAGGCAAAAGAGGTCGGTTAGGAGAGCTACGAGGGGCCCACGAGGGTGGAGGGCGCGCCCAGGGGGGTATGCACGCCCCCTGTCTCGTGGCCTCCTCGTTGATTGCTTGACGTCCACTCCAAGTCCTCTGGATCACGTTTGTTCCGAAAATCACGTTCCCGAAGGTTTCATTCCGTTTGGACTCCGTTTGATATCCTTTTCCTTCGAAACACCGAAATAGGCAAAAAAACAGCAATTTGGGCTGGGCCTCCGGTTAATAGGTTAGTCCCAAAAATAATATAAAAGCGTATAATAAAGCCCATTAAACATCCAAAACAGAATATATAATATCATCATGGAAAGTAGTTACTACTTGAGCTACGGAGGATGCTCTTTGACCGATAGCTACATAAACCTGTGGGTCCTTGAGCAGATCCCACATTAGCTCAAAGACGCATCGGAGGAGTAGCCGCCGATCTACCTTATGGATGGATCGATAAATGTTTAGATTTCATGGAACAATCAAAAATTATAGATACGTTGGAGACGTATCACGCTTCTGATTGCTGCCCCCTAGTACTTCTCTGCGATCCTTCACAATTTTGCTCCAGTCTTTGACTATTAAGACTTTCTCGCAATTTTTCTCCAGTCTTAATAGTCATAATAGTCTTAATAGACTACCAGGAAACATATTCTAGCACAAGTCATGCTTAAATTCACGGAAAAATCCGGCATGACCTTTGCTAAAATAGGACATATCGAGCGCCTGAAATTTGCCGGAACGGAAATGAATCAACACTCCGGCAAAACATAGGCCACTCTGAGGTGTTCCCTGCAAACATAGGCCACTTGGGCAAGCACTAGTAGTACACAACACTACATATGGCATGTCTAAATCTCCATCATATATATTTGAAAGACCTACATTGAAAATTTTCTATTCCATGGAAATGGTCACAGCTACTCATCTACTACTCTACTACATCTATCAAAACATCTACATCATCATCAACATGGGGATTTGGCTAGTCTCTGATAACCCACAAGTATAGGGGATAAATTGTAGCCTCTTTCGATAAGTAAGAGTGTCGAACCCAACGAGGAGCTAAAGGTAGAACAAATATTCCCTCAAGTTCTATCGACCACCGATACAACTCTACGCACGCTTAACGTTCGCCTTACCTAGAACAAGTATGAAACTAGAAGTACTTTGTAGGTGTTTTTGGATAGGTTTGTAAGATAATAAAGAGAACATAAATAAAAACTAGGGGCTATTTAGATAAAGACACAATAAAGTAAATATAGCGAGTGTGGAAAAGTGGTGGTAGGAGCTGCGAAATTGTCCCTAAGCAATTGACTACTTTACTAGACCGATAACAAGTTTTATGTGGGAGAGGCCACTGCTAGCATGTCATCCCTTACTTGGAATTCTATGCACTTATGATTGGAACTATTAGCAAGCATCCGCAACTACTAACGTCCATTAAGGTAAAACCCAACCATAGCATTAAAATATATTGGTCCCCCTTCAATCCCGTATGCATCAATTTCTATGCTAGGTTGAAGCTTCTGTCACTCTTGCCCTCCAATACATAGTCCTATCAACATACAACTAACCCTATGGTGTGATCCACGCGCGCTCTCATATGATGGGCACCAAAGGACAGCAACATAACCACAAGCAAATTAAATCAATCATAGCAATTCATCAACCACCGATAGGATAATGAAAATCTACTCAGACATCAAAGGATGGCAACACATCATTGGATAATAATATGAAGCATAAAGCACCATGTTCAAGTAGAGGGCACAACGGGTTGCGGGAGAGTGGACCGCTGTAGATAGAGGGGGGAAGGTGATTGAGATGTTGGTGAAGATGGCGTAGGTGTTGGTGAAGATCGCAGTGATGATGATGGTGGCCACGGCAGCGTTCCAGCGCCACCAGAGGAGAGGGGGAGAGGGGCCCCCTTCTTCCTCTTCTTCCTTGACCTCCTCCCTAGATAGGAGAAGGGTTTCTCCTCTGGTCCTTGGCCTCCATGGCATGGGAGGGGCGAGAGCCCCTCCGAGATTGGATCTGTCTCTCTGTCTCTCTCTGTTTCTGCGTTCTCCTCTGCTGCCCTTTCACTGTTTCGTATATATATGGAGATCCGTAACTCCGATTGGACTGAAATCTTCGCCGTGATTTTTTCCTGAAAATTAGCTTTCTTGCGGCTGAAGAAGGGCATCAACCGCCTTACGGGTGGCCCACGAGGGTCAGGGGCGCGCCCCCTGCCTCGTGGCCACCTCGGGCACCGTCTCGCGTTGATTCTTCTTCCGGAATTCTCCAAATATTCCAAAAATATTCTCCGTCTGTTTTTATCCCGTTTGGATTCCGTTTGATATGGGGTTTCTGCGAAACATAAAACATGCAACAAACAGGAACTGGCACCGGGCACTGGATCAATATGTTAGTCCCAAAAATAGTATAAAAAGTTGCCAAAAAGTATATGAAAGTTGCATAATATTGGGATGGAACAATCAAAAATTATAGATACGACGGAGACGTATCAGCAGCCCCAAGCTTAATTCCTGCTCGTCCTCGAGTAGGTAAATGATAAAAAAGATAATTTTTGATGTGGAATGCTACCTAGCATAATCTTGATCATGTATCTAATCATGGCATGAATATTAAGATACGAGTGATTCAAAGCAATAGTCTATCATTTGACATAAAAACAATAATACTTCAAGCCTACTAATAAAGCAATCATGTATTTTCAAAATAACAAGGCCAAAGAAAGTTATCCCTACAAAATCATATAGTCTGGCTATGCTCCATCTTCACCACACAAAATATTCACATCATGCACAACCCCGATGACAAGCCAAGCAATTGTTTCATACTTTTGACGTTCTCAAACCTTTTCAACTATCACGCAATACATGAGCGTGAGCCATGGACATAGCACTATAGGTGGAATAGAATATGATGGTGGAGGTTGTGTGGAGAAGACAAAAAGGAGAAAGTCTCACATCGACGCGGCTAATCAACGGGCTATGGAGATGCCCATCAATTGATGTCAATGTGAGGAGTAGGGATTGCCATGCAACGGATCCACTAGAGCTATAAGTGTATGAAATCTCAAACTGAAACTAAGTGGGTGTGCATCCAACTTGCTTGCTCATGAAGACCTAGGGCATTTGAGGAAGCCCATCGTTGGAATATACAAGCCAAGTTCTATAATGAAAATTCCCACTAGTATATGAAAGTGATAACTCAATGAGACTCTCTATATGGAGAACATGGTGCTACTCTGAAGCACAAGCGTGGTAAAAGCATAGTAACATTGCCCCTTCTCTTTTTTTCTCTCATTTTTTTCTTTTTTTTTCTTTTTTTGGGCCTTCTCTTTTTTTTGGCCTATCTCTTTTTTTCTTTGTTTTTCGTCCGGAGTCTCATCCCGACTTGTGGGGGAATCATAGTCTCCATCATCCTTTCCTCACTGGGGCAATGTTCTAATAATGATGATCATCACACTTTTATTTACTTACAACTCAATATTACAACTCGATACTAGAACAAAGATATGACTCTATATGAATGCCTCCGGCGGTGTACCGGGATGTGCAATGATCTAGCGTAGCAATGATATCAAAAAAGGACAAGCCATGAAAACATCATGTTAGCTATCTTACGATCATGCAAAGCAATATGACAATGAATGCTCAGGTCATGTATATGATGATGATGGAAGTTGCATGGCAATATATCTCGGAATGGCTATGGAAATGCCATGATAGGTTGGTATGGTGGCTATTTTGAGGAAGATATAAGGAGGTTTATGTGTGATAGAGCGTATCGTATCATGGGGTTTGGATGCACCGGCGAAGTTTGCACCAACTCTCAAGGTGAGAAAGGGCAATGCACGGTACCGAAGAGGCTAGCAATGATGGAAGGGTGAGAGTGCGTATAATCCATGGACTCAACATTAGTCATAAAGAACTCTCATACTTATTGCAAAAATCTATTAGTCATCGAAACAAAGTACTACGCGCGTGCTCCTAGGGGATAGATTGGTAGGAAAAGACCATCGCTCATCCCCGACCACCACTCATAAGGAAGACAATCAATAAATACCTCATGCTCCAACTTCGTTACATAACGGTTCACCATACGTGCATGCTACGGGAATCACAAACTTCAACACAAGTATTTCTACAATCCACAACTACCCACTAGCATGACTCTAATATCACCATCTTTATATCGCAAAACTATTGCAAGGAATCAAACAAATCATATTTAGTGATCTACAAGTTTTATGTAGGATTTTATGACTAACCATGTGAATGACCAATTCCTGTCATCTCTCTAAATAGATATAAGTGAAGCAAGAGAGTTTAATTCTTTCTACAAAAGATATGCCCGTGCTCTAACAAATATAAGTGAAGCAAAAGATCATTCTACAAATGGCGGGTTTCTATGTGAAGAGAAACAGGCAATCCAAACTTCAAATGATATAAGTGAAGCACATGAAGCATTCTATAAAGCCATACTCAAAAGATATAAGTGAAGTGCAAAGAGCATTCTACAAATCAACCAAGGACTATCTCATACCAGCATGGTGCATAAAAGAAAAATGAAAACTAAAGCAAAAGATGCTCCAAGATTTGCACATATCGCATGAACGAAACGAATCCGAAAACATACCGATACTTGTTGAAGAAAGAGGGGATGCCTTCCGGGGCATCCCCAAGCTTAGACGCTTGAGTCTCCTTGAATATTTACTTGGGGTGCCTTGGGCATCCCCAAGCTTGAGCTCTTGCCTCTCTTCCTTCTTCTCACATCGAGACCTTCTCGATCATCGAACACTTCATCCACACAAAACTTCAACAGAAAACTCAGTAAGATCCGTTAGTATAATAAAGCAAATTACTACTCTAAGTACTATTGCAAACCAATTCATATTTAGTTTTTGCATTTTGTCTACTGTAATATAGGTTTTTCATGGCTTAATCCACTGATAGGAATTGATAGTTTCATCAAAACAAGCAAACTATGCATCAAAAACAGAATCTATCTAAAACAGAACAGTCTGTAATAATCTGAACATTCACCATACTTCTGATACTTGAAAATTTCTGACAAAATTATATGGAAAGACAGTTCAAAAATAAACAATTTATATAGAAATACAGTTCAAAAAGTTTCAGAACCATTTGACGTTCCACTAAAATAAACAAGGAAAAATAAACAATTTATATAGAAAGACAGTTCAAAAATTTTCAGAACCATTTGACGTTCCACTAAAATATTAAAAATCACGCACTACACCCAAAGTTTCTGTCCTGCACCGCACAACCCAACAAGCGTTGTAAACATCCTAAAGGCAAACCTTGGCACATTATTTTTATAATACAATGGAATTGTACAAGGGGATAATTATTTTTGTTGAAAATTTTCTGTAATCAAGATTCACAAAGTTTCCGTGAGCATGAACAAAGTTCAAGGCTAGCTCCCACTTCAACAATGCTCGTCTTTCTCACTTTCGCTTTTCTTTTTGAAAAAGTTTTGGGTTCCCCTCTTTATTTTTGTTGTTTTTAAACTTTATAAAAGCACTCAACAGAAATAAATGACTCTCTAAAACTTCCGGGTTGTCTCCCTGGCAGCGCTTTCTTTAAAGCCATTAAGCTAGGCATATAGTGCTCAAGTAGTGAATCCACCCGGATCCCAAGGTATATCAAAGCCAATTTTAATTAGCAATGATTTGGCATTTAGTAGTGAGCACAAGGCAAAATATATCATGCAACAACAAAGTATAACTCTCTTCCTATGCATCGGCATGTCATAAAAGAACAATTCATGCACACAAAGTAAAGGCCAATGCATAGTATAAACAGTTTCCTGCAATTTTACCACGTTGGAAACATAGAGAGGTGGAGGTATAGTTCCTCTCTCATAATAATTGCAAGTAGGAGCAGCAAGCACATGCATATTATATTCATCATGTGCAACGGTAAAAGGCAACCCATCAATATAATCCTTAATAAGAGCAAACTTCTCCGATATAGTGTAGTTTGGAGAATTCAAAAAGATAATAGGACTATCATGCGTGGGTGCAATAGCAACAATTTCATGTTTAACATAAGGAACTATAGCAAGTTCATCTCCATAAGCATAATTCATATTGGCATCTTGGCCACAAGCATAGCAAGCATCATCAAAAAGGGGTATTTCAAGAGAATCAACGGGATCATAACAGTCATCATAGCAATCATCCTTCGGTAAGCACGAAGGGAAATTAAACAATGTATGAGTTGAAGAGTTACTCTCATTAGAAGGTGGGCACGGGTAGCTAATCCGCTCTTCCTCCTTTTGTTCTTCGCTCTCCTCGTCATCTTTTTCATCCAATGAGCTCACAGTTTCATCAATTTCTTCTTCCATAGACTCCTGCAAAATATTAGTCTCTTCTTGGACAGCGGAGTAGTCCTCAATATATGGTTCAACATAGGTATTGGAAGCATAATTATCATAGCAATATTTAAGTATGGCAAAATTTTCAGATTTGTAAAGAGTAGCATCATACGTTTCAATCAAATAAGCAATTTCATAAGCACCCTTAAAAGCAACAAATTCTTCAATTTGTTGAACATCATAGTAACTATAAACACCTTTAGCCTACGAAGATAAGATTCCATTATCAATAAACTCACATTGGTAGGGAAGGTGTTTCTTAGGGTTTTCAGAAACAACAAGTAATATCATATGTTTCACATAAATTCCAAGCATAGCATTGCAAACGAGGAATTTGACTGATACGTCTCCAACGTATCTATAATTTATGAAGTATTCATGCTATTATATTATCCATCTTGGATGTTTTATGGGCTTTACTATGCACTTTTATATTACTTTTGGGACTAACCTGTTGACCCAGAGCCCAGTGCAGTTTCTGTTTTTCCCCTTGTTTCAGTGTTTCGCAGAAAAGGAATATCAAATGGAGTCCAAACGGGATGAAACCTTCGGAGAAGTTATTTTTGGAAAGAAAGCAATCCAGGAGACTTGGAGTGCACGTTAGGGGATCTACGAGGAAGGCACGAGGCAGGGGGCGCGCCCACCCCCTGGGTGCGCCCTCCACCCTCGTGGGCCCCCCATGGCTCCCCTGACGTATTTCTTCCTCCTATATATACCAATATACCCTAAAACCTTCAAAGACCAGAATAGATTGGGAGTTCCGCCGCCGCAAGCCTCTGTAGCCACCAAAAACCAATCGGGGCACTATTCTGGCACCCTGCCGGAGGGGGGAACCCTCACCGATGGCCATCTTCATCATCCCGGTGCTCTCCATGACGAGGAGGGAGTAGTTCACCCTCGGGGCTGAGGGTATGTACCAGTAGCTATGTGTTTGATCTCTCTCTCTCTCTCGTGTTCTTGAGGTGATACGATCTTGATGTATCGCGAGCTTTGCTATTGTAGTTGGATCTTATGATGTTTCTCCCCCTCTACTCTCTTGTAATGGATTGAGTTTTCCCTTTGAAGTTATCTTATCGGATTAAGTCTTTAAGGATTTGAGAACACTTGATGTATGTCTTGCATGTGCGTATCTGTGGTGACAATGGGATATCACGTGATCCACTTGATGTATGTTTTGGTGATCAACTTGCGGGTTCCGCCCATGAACCTATGCATAGGGGTTGGCACACGTTTTCATCTTGACTCTCCGGTAGAAACTTTACAACACTCTTTAAAGTACTTTTGTGTTGGTTGAATAGATGAATCTGAGATTGTGTGATGCATATCGTATAATCATACCCACGGATACTTGAGGTGACATTGGAGTATCTAGGTGACATTAGGGTTTTGGTTGATTTGTGTCTTAAGGTGTTATTCTAGTACGAACTCTATGATAGATCGAACGGAAAGAATAACTTCGTGTTATTTTACTACGGACTCTTGAATAGATCGATCTGAAAGAGTAACTTTGAGGTGGTTTCGTACCCTACCATAATCTCTTCGTTTGTTCTCCGCTATTAGTGACTTTGTAGTGACTCTTTGTTGCATGTTGAGGGATAGTTATATGATCTAATTATGTTATTATTGTTGAGAGAACTTGCGCTAGTGAAAGTATGAACCCTAGGCCTTGTTTCCTAGCATTGCAATACCGTTTACGCTCACTTTTACCACTTGTTACCTTGCTGTTTTATATTTTCAGATTACAAATACCTATATCTACCATCCATATTACACTTGTATCACCATCTCTTCGCCGAACTAGTGCACCTATACAATTTACCATTGTATTGGGTGTGTTGGGGACACAAGAGACTCTTTGTTATTTGGTTGCAGAGTTGTTTGAGAGAGACCATCTTCATCCTACGCCTCCCACGGATTGATAAACCTTAGGTCATCCACTTGAGGGAAATTTGCTACTGTCCTACAAACCTCTGCACTTGGAGGCCCAACAACGTCTACAAGAAGAAGGTTGCGTAGTAGACATCATTGACCCAATAGAATTTTCCCTTTTTCAGATATTAGGTGTCGCACATAACAAGCATGCTCATCTAAGGATTTGCCCTCAACTAAGCTAGTTGGGGTTTCAGCACGAGCACATAGGGATCGAAGATGATCCAAGTAAAAAGCTTCAGGAGTGTGATAGATTTTGAGTGGTTCTTCAACCATTGGTTCAGTAGGTACAACTAATTTTTTTTGGTATTTTGTGTCTCCTACCCATAACTAAAGATAGAAAACAACTAAGAACAGCAAATAAAAATTACTTAGTGATAAAGCAAACAAGCACACACGAGAATATTCACCCCACGCTATTGCTCCCCGGCAACGGCGCCAGAAAAAGGTCTTGATAACCCACAAGTATAGGGGATCAATTGTAGCCTCTTTCGATAAGTAAGAGTGTCGAAACCAACGAGGAGCTAAAGGTAGAAAAAATATTCCCTCAAGTTCTATCGACCACCGATACAACTCTACGCATGCTTAACGTTCGCCTTACCTAGAACAAGTATGAAACTAGAAGTACTCTGTAGGTGTTTTTGGATAGATTTGCAAGATAATAAAGAGAACGTAAATAAAAACTAGGGGCTGTTTAGATAAAGACACAATAAAGTAAATATAGCGAGTGTGGAAAAGTGGTGGTAGGATCTGCGAAATTTTCCCTAAGCAATTGACTACTTTACTAGACCGATAGCAAGTTTTATGTGGGAGAGGCCACTGCTAGCATGTCATCCCTTACTTGGAATTCTATGCACTTATGATTGGAATTATTAGCAAGCATCCGCAACTACTAACGTTCATTAAGGTAAAACCCAACCATAGCATTAAGATATATTGGTCCCCCTTCAATCCCGTATGCATCAATTTCTATGCTAGGTTGAAGCTTCTGTCACTCTTGCCCTCCAATACATAGTCCTATCAACATACAACTAACCCTATGGTGTGATCCACACGCGCGCTCATATGATGGGCACCAAAGGACAGCAACATAACCACAAGCAAATTAAATCAATCATAGCAATTCATCAACAACCGATAGGACAACGAAAATCTACTCAGACATCATAGGATGGCAACACATCATTGGATAATAATATGAAGCATAAAGCACCATGTTCAAGTAGAGGGCACAGCGGGTTGCGGGAGAGTGGACCGCCGTAGATAGAGGGGGGAAGGTGATGGAGATGTTGGTGAAGATGGAGGAGGTGTTGGTGAAGATCGCGGTGATGATGATGGTGGCCACGGCAGCGTTGCAGCGCCACCGGAGGAGAGGGGGGAGGGGCCCCCTTCTTCCTCTTCTTCCTTGACCTCCTCCCTAGATGGGAGAAGGGTTTCCCCTCTGGTCCTTGGCCTCCATGGCATGGGAGGGGCGAGAGGCCCTCCGAGATTGGATCTGTCTCTCTGTCTCTCTCTGTTTATGCGTTCTCCTCTGCTGCCCTTTCACCGTTTCGTGTATATATGGAGATCCGTAACTCCGATTGGACTGAAATCTTTGCCGTGATTTTTTCCTGAAAATTAGCTTTCTTGCGGCCGAAGAAGGGCATCAACCGCCTTACGGGTGGCCCACGAGGGTTAGGGGTTGATTCTTCTTCCGGAATTCTCCAAATATTCCAAAAATATTCTCCATCTGTTTTTATCCCGTTTGGATTCTGTTTGATATGGGGTTTCTACGAAACATAAAACATGCAACAAACAGGAACTGGCACTGGGCACTGGATCAATATGTTAGTCCCAAAAATAGTATAAAAAGTTGCCAAAAAGTATATGAAAGTTGCATAATATTGGCATGGAACAATCAAAAATTATAGATACAACGGAGACGTATCAGTCTCACCTCGAGGTCGGAGGGGGTCGGTGACGGGGAGGACGGCGGTGATGATGCAGGGCTCCTTGATTTATGCAAAAAAATATAAACACAAATATTATTATCCCTGATGACCCACAAGTATAGGGGATCTATCGTAGTCCTTTAGATAAGTAAGAGTGTCGAACCCAACGAGGAGCAGAAGGAAATGATAAGCGGTTTTCAGCAAGGTATTCTCTGCAAGTACTGAAATAAGTGGTAACAGATAGTTTTGTGATAGGATAATTTGTAATGAGCAACAAGTAACAAAAGTAAATAAAGTGCAGCAAGGTGGCCCAATCCTTTTTGTAGCAAAGGACAAGCCTGGACAAAATCTTATATAGAGAAAAGCGCTCCCGAGGACACATGGGAATTATCGTCAAGCTAGTTTTCATCACGTTCATATGATTCGCGTTCGGTACTTTGATAATTTGATATGTGGGTGGACAGGTGCTTGGGTGCTGTTCTTACTTGAACAAGCATCCCACTTATGATTGACCTCTATTGCAAGCATCCGCAACTACAACAAAAGTATTAAGGTAAACCTAACCATAGCATGAAATATATGGATCCAAATCAGCCCCTTACGAAGCAGCGCATAAACTAGGGTTTAAGCTTATGTCACTCTAGCAACCCATCATCTACTTATTACTTCCCAATGCCTTCCTCTAGGCCCAAATAATGGTGAAGTGTTATGTAGTCGACGTTCACATAACCCCACTAGAGGATAGACAACATACATCTCATCAAAATATCGAACGAATACCAAATTCACATGACTACTAATAGTAAGAATTCTCCCATGTCCTCAGGAACAAACGTAACTACTCACAAAGCATATTCATGTTCATAATCAGAGGAGTATTAATATGCATAAAGGATCTGAACATATGATCTTCCACCAAATAAACCAACTAGCATCAACTACAAGGAGTAATCAACACTACTAGCAACCTACTAGTACCAATCCCAGACTTGGAGACAAGAATTGGATACAAGAGATGAACTAGGGTTTTGAGAGGAGATGGTGCTGGTGAAGATGTTGATGGAGATTGCCCTCTCCCGATGAGAGGAGCGTTGGTGATGACGATGGCGATGATTTCCCCCTCCCGGAGGGAAGTGTACCCGGCAGAACAGCTCTGCCGGAGCCCTAGATTGGTTCCGCCAAGGTTCCGCCTCGTGCCTGCGGAGTCTCATCCCGAAAGGTTGCTTATGATTTTTCCCTGGACGAAAGACTTCATATAGCAGAAGATGGCCACCGGAGAGCCAACAGGGGGCCCACGTGGCAGGGGGCGCGCCCTGGGGGGTAGGGCGCGCCCCCCACCCTCGTGGGCAGGTGGTGGCCCCCCTGACGTATTTCTTCTGCTCGGTATTTTTTTATTATTTCCAAAAATAACTTTCGTGGAGTTTCAAGACTTTTGGAGTTGTGCAGAATAGGTCTCTAATATTTGCTCCTTTTCCAGCCCAGAATTCCAACTGCCGGCATTCTCCCTCCTTATGTAAACCTTGTAAAATAAGAGAGAATAGGCATAAGTATTGTGACACAACGTGTAATAACAGCCCATATTGCAATAAATATCGATATAAAAGCATGATGCAAAATGGACGTATCAACTCCCCCAAGCTTAGACCTCGCTTGTCCTCAAGCGAAAGCCGATAACGATAAATATGTCCTCATGTTTAGAGGTAGAGGTGTCGATAAAATAAAATACGGACATGAGGGCATCATGATTATTCTCATAACAGCAACATAAATGGATATTGTCATATGATTTCTTATGCTCAAGTAATAATCTATTCACAATGCCAAGTATGAATCAGAAACTTTATTGAGAACCAGCAAACTGTAATCTCAGTCATTGAAGCAATTGCAATTTATCATAACATCAGAAAGAGTCTATGTCAGAGCTTTCTAGCAAGTCCACATACTCAACTATCATTTAGTCTTTCATAATTGCTAACACTCACGCAATACTTGCGGAGTTTTAATCGGATACAGAGAAAGATAGGGGCTTATAGTTTCGCCTCCCAACCTTTTACCTCAAGGGTAATGTCAACAATAATAATTCATGCTAACCCATATCCAATTAGATATATGTATCAGGATCTTTCCAACACCCTGTGCTTGCCAAAGGATAAAATGTAAAAAGGAAAGGTGAAGATCACCATGACTCTTGCATAAGGTAGAAGATAATAATAAAAGATAGGCCCTTCGCAGAGGGAAGCAGAGGTTGCCATGCGCTTTGAGGGTTGGATGCACAAAATCTTAATGCGAAAGAACGTCACTTTATATTGCCCCTTGTGATATGAACCTTTATTATGCAGTCCGTCGCTTTTATTTCTTCCACATCACAAGATCGTATAAAGCTTATTTCCTCCACACCAATCAATCATACATATTTAGAGAGCAATTTTTATTGCTTGCACCGATGACAACTTACTTGAAGGATCTTACTCAATCCATAGGTAGATATGGTGGACTCTCATGGCAAAACTGGTTTAAGGGTTTTTGGAAGCACAAGTAGTATCTCTACTTGGTGCAAAGAATTTGGCTAGCATGAGGGGGAAAGGCAAGCTCAATCATGTTGGATGATCCATGACAATATACTTTATCTCGGATATAAGAAAACATAACCCATTACGTTGTCTTCCTTGTCCAACATCAACTCTTTAGCATGACATATTTTAATGAGTGCTCCCAATCATAAAAGATGTCCAAGATAGTATATTTATATGTGAAACCTCTCTTTCCTTATTACTTCCTATTAATTGCAACGATGACCAAAGCTATGCTTGTCAACTCTCAACAATTTTTAATCATCATACTCTTTCTATGTGAAGTCATTACTCTCGATAAGATCAATATGATCTCTTTGTTTCTTTTTATTCTTTTCTCTTTTCTTTTATTCACTCAAGATCATGGCAAAATAATCAAGCCCTTGACTCAACACTAATCTTTATTATATAGCTCACGGACTCGATTACATAGAGAGCTCATAAAGCAAAACTCAAAACTAGATCATACCAAAGCTTTATTTTACTAGATCGAGATACTACTAAAAGGACCGAACTAAGAAAAACGGTAAAGATAGGAGTGGTTGTGATATGATACCGGGGCATCTCCCCCAAGCTTGGCAGTTGCCAAGGGGAGTGCCCATACCCATGTGATTATGTCTCCTTTGTTGGTGAGGAAGGTGGCGGTGTTGTTGAGGATGGGTAGTCGCACATCGAGCGTAAGAGGTCTTCCAGCTTGCGGATAATGCCCTTGAGTGCAACAATATGCTCCTTCAACAAAATATTTTCACGTGTGAGATACTTGTTCTGTATACGAGCTAACCCAATCATCTTGAAAGCTTCGATCTCAGTTGGGGTAAGAAGATTATGATCAAGTTGAAGGATGTCTTCTGCTGCCGGAGCTTGATCCTCCGTGGCCTTCTTGAACCCTTCATCCTTGTTGATCTCCATGGGTTCTTCTCTCTTCAACTCTATCTTCATTAGCCAAGCATCGTTGTCACCATTGTTTGAGGAGGAGGACGACATGATGCCTGGCCTTGACAACCCTGACAGAAAACAGCTCGAAACAAGAACAGAGAATATTTGCGTGATACAGGAGTCAAAACCTTCGGGAGGTTATATAATGAATTTTTACCGACCAAAATACGTATTGTGCAAGAAAACGGAGTCCGGAGAGCACACGAGGTGCCCACGAGGTAGGGGGCGCGCCCAGGGGGGTAGGGCGCGCCCTCCACCCTCGTGGGGCCCTCGTGTCCTTCCCGGACTGCTTCTTATTTTTCTATTTTTCTAAATATTCTAAAACGGAGAAAATTGCCATTAGAACTGTTTTGGAGTTGGTTTACTTACCGTACAACGTACCTATTCCTTTTTGGAGTCTGTAACGTTCCGGAAAGTGTCCCTTATGTATTCCTCCGGGGTCACGGTTTCAATAACATTGGTTTCAACATTTATGGGATTACCTGAGATATAATGTTTGATTCTTTGACCGTTCACCACCTTCGGATTGGTGCCTTCGAAGTTCTTGATTTTTATGGCACCGGAACGATAGACCTCCTCGATAACGTAGGGGCCTTCCCATTTAGAGAGAAGTTTTCCTGCAAAAAATCTTAAACGAGAGTTGTATAGCAATACATAATCACCTACATTAAACTCACGCTTTTGTATTCTTTTATCATGCCATCTTTTAACCTTTTCTTTAAACAACTTGGCATTTTCATAAGCTTGGGTTCTCCATTCATCAAGTGAGCTAATGTCAAATAACCTCTTCTCACCAGCAAGTTTGAAATCATAATTGAGTTCTTTAATGGCCCAATAAGCCTTATGTTCTAGTTCGAGAGGTAAGTGACATGCTTTTCCATAAACCATTTCATACGGAGACATACCCATAGGATTTTTATATGCAGTTCTATATGACCATAATGCATCATCAAGTTTCTTGGACCAATTCTTTCTAGATCTATTAACAGTCTTTTGAAAAATTAATTTGAGCTCTCTATTACTCAATTCTACTTGACCACTAGACTGTGGGTGATAAGGAGATGCAATTCTATGATTAACATCATACTTAGCAAGCATTTTACGGAAAGCACCATCAATAAAATGTGAACCACCATCAGTCATTAAATATCTAAGGACTCCAAACGTCAGAAAAATAACTTCTTTAAGCATCTTGATAGAAGTGTTATGATCAGCACTACTAGTTGGAATAGCTTCTACCCACTTAGTAACGTAATCAACAGCAACTAAAATATGTGTGTATCCATTAGAGGCAGGAAAGGGTCCAATATAATCAAAGCCCCAAACATCAAATGGTTCAATAACGAGTGAATAGTTCATAGGCATTTCTTGACGTCTACTAATATTACCAATTCTTTGACATTCATCACAAGATAAGACAAACTTACGGGCATCCTTGAAGAGAGTAGGCCAATAAAAACCGGATTGCAATACCTTATGTGCAGTTCTATCTCCAGCGTGGTGTCCTCCATAAGCCACGGAGTGACACTTGCATAGGATCTGTTCCTGTTCATGCTCAGGTACACAACGTCTAATAACACCATCTACTCCTTCTTTATAAAGATGTGGGTCATCCCAAAAGTAATGTCTCAAATCATAGAAAAACTTTTTCTTTTGCTGGTATGTGAAACTAGGTGGTATAAGTTTAGCAACAATGTAATTAGCATAATCAGCATACCATGGAGTACTACGAGAGGCATTTATGACATTTAATTGCTCATCAGGAAAGCTATCATCAATAGGTAGTGGGTCATCAAGAACATTTTCTAACCTAGACAAGTTGTCTGCAACGGGGTTCTCAGCTCCCTTTCTATCAACAATATGTAAATCAAATTCTTGTAGCAGGAGAACCCATCTAATAAGTCTAGGTTTAGCATCTTTCTTTTCCATAAGATATTTAATAGCAGCATGATCCATGTGAATAGTTACTTTAGAGTCAACAATATAAGGTCTGAACTTATCACAAGCAAATACAACTGCTAAGAATTCTTTTTCAGTAGTAGCATAATTTCTTTGAGCATTGTCTAGAGTCTTACTAGCATATTGAATAACATTTAATTTCTTATCAACTCTTTGCCCTAGAACAGCACCTACAGCATAATCACTAGCATCACACATAATTTCAAAGGGTAAATTCCAATCAGGTGGCTGAACAATAGGTGCAGAGATCAATGCTTTCTTAAGTATTTCAAATGCTTCTACACAATCATCATCAAAGACAAATGGTATATCTTTTTGTAATAAATTAGTCAGAGGCCGAGAGATTTTTGAGAAGTCCTTAATGAACCTCCTATAAAATCCGGCGTGACCAAGGAAACTTCTTATACCTTTGATGTCCTTGGGACATGGCATCTTTTCAATAGCATCAACCTTGGCTTTATCAACTTCAATACCTCTTTCAGAAACTTTATGCCCCAAGACAATACCTTCATTAACCATAAAGTGGCACTTTTCCCAATTCAAGACAAGATTGGTTTCTTCACATCTCTGCAAAACTTGATCAAGGTTGCTCAAGCAATCATCAAAAGAGGATCCATAGACGGAAAAATCGTCCATGAAAACCTCACAAATCTTTTCACAAAAGTCAGAGAATATAGCCATCATGCATCTTTGAAAGGTAGCAGGTGCATTACATAAACCAAAAGGCATACGTCTATAAGCAAAAGTACCAAAAGGGCAAGTAAAAGTAGTCTTTGATTGATCATTGGCTGACACAGGTATTTGAGAGAAACCAGAATAACCATCTAGAAAGCAAAAATGTGTATGTTTTGGATAATCTTTCTAGCATTTGATCGATAAAAGGTAAGGGGTAATGATCCTTTTTAGTAGCCTTATTTAATTTGCGGAAATCAATTACCATCCTATAACCTGTAATAATTCTTTGCGGAATCAATTCATCTTTATCATTAGGAACGACAGTAATACCTCCCTTCTTAGGGACACAATGGACAGGACTTACCCACTGACTATCAGCAATGGGATAAATTATACCTGGCTCGAGGAGCTTTAGTATTTCCTTTCTTACCACTTCTTTCGTCTTAGGATTCAGCCGTCGTTGATGATCACGAACTGGTTTGGCATCTTCTTCCAAATTTATTTTATGTTGACATAGAGTGGGACTAATGCCCTTAAGATCATCAAGAGTATATCCAATAGCAGCTCGGTGCTTCTTCAGAGTTTTCAATAGTCTTTCTTCTTCATGCTCTGAAAGGTTAGCACTAATAATAACAGAATATATCTTTTTCTCATCGAGATAAGCATATTTAAGAGTATCAGGTAAAGGCTTGAGCTCAAACACGGGATCACCCTTGGGTGGAGGAGGATCCCCTAGGATTTCAACAGGCAAATTGTGTTTCAGGATAGGTTCCTATTTAAAGAATACTTCATCTATTTCCCTTCTTTCATTCATAAACATATTATTTTCATGGTCTAGCAAATATTGTTCTAAAGGATCACTAGGAGGTACGGCAATAGAAGCAAGACCAATAATTTCATCCTCACTAGGTAATTCTTCTTCACGGTGTTGTCTACTAAATTTAGAGAAATTAAACTCATGAGACATACCACCCAAGCCAATAGTAACAACATTCTTTTCGCAGTCTATCCTAGCATTGACTGTGTTCAAGAAGGGTCTACCAAATATAACGGGACAAAAGCTATCTTGTGGGGAACCAAGAACAAGAAAATCAGCAGGGTATTTAGTTTTCCCACACAAGACTTCAACATCTCTAACAATCCCAATGGGTGATATTGTATCTCTATTAGCAAGTTTGATGGTAACATCAATACCTTCTATCTCAGCAGGTGCAATTTTATGCATAATTTCTTTGTATAAGTCATGAGGTATAGCACTAGCACTGGCACCCATATCACATAAGCCATGATAACAATGATCTCCTATTTTAACGGAAATAACAGGCATGCCTACCACAGGTCTATGTTTATCTTTAACACAAGGTTTGGCAATTCTAGCAGTTTCACCACAGAAATAAATAACATGCCCATCAATATTATTAGCCAAGAGATCTTTAAGAATAGCAATATTAGGTTCAACTTTAATCTGCTCAGGGGGTGTATAAGTTCTAATATTGCTTTTACGAACCACAGTTGAAGCTTTAGCATGATCCTTTATTCTAACAGGGAAAGGTGGTTTCTCAACATAAGAAGTAGGAACAACAGGATCATTATAAGTGATAGTCTTTTCTTCAACTTTAATAGGTGCAGCTACTTTTACTTCTATGGGAGGATGATATTTAAACCACTTCTCCTTGGGGAGATCAACATAAGTAGCAAAAGATTCACAGAATGAAGCTACTATCTCAGAGTCAAGTCCATATTTAGTGCTAAATTTACGGAAAACATCGGTATCCATAAAAGATTTAACACAATCAAACTTAGGTGTCATACCTGACTCCTTACCTTCGTCGAGATCCCAATCTTCAGAGTTGCGTTTAATTCTATCCAATAAATTCCACTTGAATTCAATAGTCTTCATCATAAAAGAGCCAGCACAAGAAGTATCGAGCATGGATTGATTATTACGAGAAAGCCGAGCATAAATTTTTTGAAGAATTATTTCTCTTGAGAGCTCATGATTGGGGCATGAATATTACATTGATTTAAGCCTCCCCCAAGCTTGAGCGATGCTTTCTCCTTCGCGAGGCCAAAAATTATATATATAATTGCGATCACGATGAACAAGATGCATAGGATAATTTTTTTGATGAAATTCCAATTTCAATCGTTTATAGTTCCATGATCTCATATCATCACATAGCCTATACCATGTCGATGCATCTCCCTTCAAAGATAAAGGGAAGACCTTCCTCTTAACTGTTGGGGAACGTAGCAGAAATTCAAAATTTTCTACGCATCACCAAGATCAATCTATGGAGTAATCTAGCAACGAGGGGAAGGGGAGTGCATCTACATACCATTGTAGATCGCGATGCGGAAGTGTTGCAAGAACGCGGATGAAGGAGTCGTACTCGTAGCGATTCAGATCGCGGTTGATTCCGATCTAAGCACCGAAGAACGGTGCCTCCGCGTTCAACACACGTGCAGCCCGGTGACGTCTCCCACGCCTTGATCCAGCAAGGAGGGAGGGAGAGGTTGGGGAAGACTCCGTCCAGCAGCAGGACGAGGGCATGGTGGTGATGGAGGAGCGTGGCACTCCTGCAGGGCTTCGCCAAGCACCACGGGAGAGGAGGAGGGAGAGGGGTAGGGCTGCGCCAAGAGAGAGACGTTCTCGTGTGTATAGCAGCCCCAAAACCTCAAGTATATATAGGGGAGGGGGAGGGGCTGCGCCCCCATCTAGGGTTCCCCCCCAAGGGGTGCGGCCAGCCCTAGATGGGGCTTGGGGAGGCGGCCAAGGGGGGAAGAGAGGGGGGCGCCCCACTAGATGGGCCTTAGGCCCATCTAAGCCTAGGGTTTCCCCCTTCCCCCCCCCTTCCTGCGCCCTGGGCCTCTTGTGGGGGGGCGCACCAGCCCACCTGGGGCTGGTCCCTCCCACACTTGGCCCACGCAGCCCTCTGGGGCCGGTGGCCCCACCTGGTGGACCCCCGGGACCCTCCCGGTGGTCCCGGTACATTACCGATAGCACCCGAAACTTTTCCGGTGACCAAATGTAGCGACCAGACCTCAAATGGCCTGTGCTCTTGTGCACCAGTGTCATCCCTGGATCAGTAATGCTGACACGCACAGTACAAATGGAGGATTTATAACAGAGTAGCAATCACACACTTATTACATCGAATATCTCCGAAGAGATTAAGTATGATAAACATGGCTTAAGGCCATCTAATAACGATAACAGCGGAAGACTTGGAAGATAAGTGAGTCCATCAACTCCAGCGGCATCACTGAGTATAAGACCACGACCTAAGGCACCTTACTCGTCGTCTGAAAAGTCTGCAACATGAAACGTTGCAGCCCGAAAACGGGTCAGCACATAGAATATGCTGGCAAAGCAACACATAGAGAACAATGAACAATGATAAGGCTATACTATATGCATATATGGCTGGTGGAAAGGCTCTATGGTTAATGTTTTGCGAAAAGCCAATTTTTCCCTACTTCAAAGGAATAAATTTTATTTAACTATCATGGTGGTTGAAACATTGAGAAGGTACCTCCAACTCAATCCCAATTAAGTATCATCATTAACCCAACAAAATTAATTATAAGTATCACGGTGATGAGATTCAAATGATAATCCAGATACTAGATACTCAAGTTGTCCATAACCGGGGACACGGCTAATCATGATCAGTTTGTACACTCTGCAGAGGTTTGTGCACTTTTCCCCACAAGACTCGATCGCCTCCGCTTGATTCTCGCACTGCATGTTGTTTGAGAAACGGATGACCGAGACACAGTCTTTCAGAAACAGTCACTCTCTACTCTGGATGGACCGGTACACCTACTTTCCCCTACATCTGCTAGTCCACCTCTTCAAGAGATCCTGTAACCTACTCAGCTATGCTAGAGCCCATAATAGCTTGCGGCTGCACACGGAAGTTTCTAGCATGAATAATCTTATGATCCCGTTGAGCCTGGGTGGCGGACCTTATACATACAGACAACACTGGGTTCTCCAGGTGCCTCAATCCACCCAGATGTGAGTTTTAGTTGCCACCTTAAGTTGAACCATTATTAAGCATCTCACATCTGTCATGAATATCTCTCAAACCCAATCCACGTCTACGAGCATAGCATGGCATATAATAGCAACGTAGAAGTAACTCCCAAGGGTTTGATAAAGAACAGGTAATAGGTACTACCTCAACTACTTCCCAATACCCACAGTTTAATTAGATCCTAATCATGCAATGTGTTTGAGGAAAACAGATCTAATGCAATAAAACTAGGTATGAACGGGATATGATCAAAGTGTTACTTGCCTTGCTGATGATCCGCAAAACCTAGCGAGTCGAAGTAACAAGCGGCACACTCCGGGTACTCTATCGCAAACAAACAAGCATACAATCAGTACTCAACTAATGCACAGGTAAAACTCGAATGAAAGATCCAACCAGAAAGTTCAACTTAAGAACTCCGGTTTGCAAAAAGAATCAACTCGAAAGAAGCAACGAAAGTCAAACGGCGAAAGAAAGAAACTTCGTTTGCTAATCTGGATCTAGGTCAAATTTTACTGTAGCAAAAACTTGTTTGAGTAGGTTAAACGGAAAGAGAATTTCGAGACGAAACTCTAGGCGCTTGAATCACCTAATTCCGATAAACGAGCGAAAAGTTAAACAGGTTCGAAAATTCGATCGAAATCGAATCTGAGAAAATAACGAGAAAATCCGACGAAAAAGAAAAACGGACGAACGGTTAAATAACGGACGTTCGTTAACAGAGAAAAACCGATGAACGCGTTCGTTAAAACGAACGGTTCGGTGAACGCTCGCGAAATAAGAAAACCGAAAAAAACCGATCTAGGGTTTTTTTTAAACAAAGGTTTTTTTTTACAGAAAACCGGTCAACACGAGACGATCGGCGGCAGCAGTACCTCGGCGGGGGCTCCGGCGGGCGGGGCTCGGCGGCGAGGGGTGCGGGCTCGGGCGCTCCCGGCGGCGAGCGACGAGGCAACGGCGGGCGGCGGCGGCGGCTAGATGCGGCGGCGGCGGCGGGCTCCTCCGGCGGCGGTGATGAGGAAAACGGAGGGGGTATTTATGAGGGGGGGTGCGGGCGGCTTGGGGAAGGGGCTACCGAGGCGGCGGCGGCGTCGTGGCGATGGCGGACTCCGGCGGCGTCGCGTCGTGGGGAGAGAGGAGAGGGGCGACGGGGCGGGCCGTCGGCTGGGCTCGGCCCAGTCGGCACGGGCGCGGTTTTTTTTTTAAATAAGTTCCGCGGGAAAAATTGCGTAGAAAAATAAATAAAAGTCAGAAAAATATGAAATAAATTTTTCCCGTCTAGTTAGAAAATCTAGAATAGGGTGAACATTTTTAAAATCAAAAATAGATATTTTGAAAACATGCATATTTTTAAATGCAATAAAAATTGCAAATAAAATCCAAATAAATCCCAATAATGTTTTTAACATTTTTCCTCCAGTATTTCAATTGTTTTGGAGAAGTCATATTTTCTCCTCTCGTTTATTTAATATGAAATATTTTTCCGGAGAGAAAAATAATTAAAAATCCCAATCCTCGTTTGAAAAATCAAATACGAAAATTCGAGAAAATCCCCAACTCTCTCCGAGGGTCCTTGAGTTGCGTAGGATTTATCGAGGATTTGTCAAAATGCAACAAAACATGATATGCAAATGATGATCTATGTATAACATTCCAAATTGAAAATTTGGGATGTTACAAACCTACCCCCCTTAAGATGAATCTCGCCCTCGAGATTCGGGTTGGCTAGAAAACAGGTGGGAGTGGTTTTTCCGTAGATCTTCCTCTCGCTCCCAGGTGGCCTCATCTTCTGTGTGGTGACTCCACTGGACTTTGCAAAACTTGATAACCTTGCTGCGGGTAACTCGGCTGGCATACTCGAGAATCTTAACTGGCTTTCTCCTCATAAGTCAAATCACTTTCCAACTGAATCGCTTCCAGTGGCACAGTATCTCTCAGTGGTATCTCAGCCATCTCTGCGTGGCACTTCTTCAACTGCGAAACATGAAATACATCATGAACTTCAGACAATCCTTCGGGCAATTCCAGCTTATAGGCAACTTCTCCCATACGTTCCAACACTCTGTATGGTCCGATAAAACGGGGCGCTAACTTTCCCTTAACTCCAAAGCGCTTTACTCCTCGAAGTGGTGATACTCGAAGATACACTCTGTCTCCGACTTCGTGAACTGTCTCCTTGCGTTTAGAATCAGCATAACTCTTCTGCCTGGACTGGGCTACCTTGAGCCTATCGCGAATCAACCTCACTTTCTGTTCAGACTCCTTAATCAAATCTGGTCCAAACAACTGACGATCTCCAACTTCGTCCCATAACAACGGTGTTCTACACCTCCTTCCGTACAAAGCTTCGAAAGGGGCCATCTTCAAACTGGTTTGATAACTGTTGTTATATGAAAACTCCGCATATGGCAAATTGTCGTCCCAACTAGATCCATAATCTAGTGCACATGCTCTCAACATGTCCTCCAAAATCTGGTTGACTCTCTCGGTCTGTCCATCTGTCTGCGGGTGAAATGTTGTACTAAATTCCAGCCTGGTTCCCAATGTTTCATGTAACTGCTTCCAAAACTTCGAGGTAAATTGGGTTCCTCTGTCTGATACAATGGTCCTCGGAACTCCATGCAAACATACTATCCTGGTCATGTATATCTTTGCCAACTTAGCACTGGTGTAAGTGGTCTTCACTGGAATGAAATGAGCCACTTTCGTCAAACGGTCGACTACAACCCATATCGAGTCATAGCCTGAACGAGTCCTGGGTAATCCTGTGATAAAATCCATGCCTATTTTATCCCACTTCCATTCGGGTATCGGCAATGGCTGTAGCAATCCTGCTGGCTTCTGATGCTCTGCCTTCACTCTCTGACATACATCACAAACTGCTACAAACTCCGCAATATCCTTCTTCATTCCGGTCCACCAGAAAGTATTCTTCAAATCCAAATACAGCTTGGTATTCCCTGGGTGAATCGAGTACGGTGAATCATGGGCTTCTTGCAAAATCAACTTCCTGATCTCCGGATCATTTGCACATATACGCGGTCCTCGAACCATAAGGTATCGTGCTCATCCTCACGAAATCCCTTGGCTTTTCCTTTGCTCATCTTCGCTTTATCTCTTCAATCTCCTTGTCTGTCTTTTGAGCTTCTCTGATCTTTTCCATCAAGGTAGACTGAATCTCCAATGTCGCTAAATAGCCTCTAGGGACTATCTCCAAACATAACTCACGTAGGTCCTCGGCTAACTCCTGAGGTAACTCTCCTGTCATGAGGGTGTTGACAAGACTCTTGCGGCTCAACGCGTCTGCTACTACGTTAGCCTTTCCGGGGTGATAATGCAATCTCATATCATAGTCTTTGATGAGCTCCAACCATCTCCTCTGTCTGAGGTTTAACTCCTTCTGCGTGAAAATGTACTTCAAACTCTTGTGATCCTTGTACACTTCACAATGGTTTCCGATGAGAAAATGTCTCCATGTCTTCAATGCATGCACCACGGCTGCTAATTCCAAATCATGCGTAGCATAATTCTTCTCATGGGGTTTAAGTTGTCGTGAAGCATACGAAACAACTCTTCCTTCCTGCATAAGCACTGCTCCAAGTCCTCGACGAGAAGCGTCGCAATAAACTTCATAGTCCTTGCGTTGATCTGGCAGAATCAACACTGGTGAGGTAACCAATCGTTTCTTCAACTCTTGGAAACTAGCTTCACACTCCTCAGTCCAATTGAATTTGGTGTCCTTCTTCAATAGCTCAGTCATGGGCTTAGCAATCCTTGAGAAATTCTCGATAAATCTCCGGTAGTATCCTGCAAGTCCAAGAAAACTCCGGATTTCTCCAACTGTCGTGGGTGATTCCCAACTTGTCACTGTGTCAACCTTGGCAGGGTCTACTGCTATTCCTTCTCCAGAAATAACATGTCCAAGGAATCCAACTTCCTTCAACCAAAACTCACATTTGCTGAACTTGGCATATAACTGATGTTCTCTGAGCTTCTCAAGTACCAATCGTAAATGCTCCTCATGCTCTTCTTCATCCTTGGAAAAGATTAAAATATCATCAATGAACACCACGACGAACTTATCCAAAAACTCCATAAACACTTTGTTCATCAGGTTCATGAAATAGGCCGGTGCGTTAGTCAGTCCAAATGACATAACGGTATACTCATACAATCCATATCTGGTGGTAAATGCTGTCTTGGGTATATCCTGCTCTCGAATCTTTAACTGATGGTATCCTGATCGTAGATCGATCTTGGAAAATACTTTAGCTCCTTGCAGGCGGTCAAACAAATCATTGATCATCGGCAGTGGGTACTTGTTTTTGATGGTCACTTCATTCAATCCTCGGTAATCAACAACCATCCTTAGTGATCCATCTTTATTCTCTCCTAGAAGTACTGGTGATCCCCAAGGTGACGAGCTTGGGCGAATATAGCCTTTATCCAGTAACTCCTTGATATGCTTCTTAATTTCCTCCAAATCCTTTGCGGGCATCCTGTACGGTCTCTTAGATATTGGCCCTGTGCCTGGCAAAAGTTCAATCAAGAACTCAATGTCTCTATCTGGTGGCATGCCTGGCAACTCTTCTGGAAATACATCCGGATAATCCTTCACCACTCGTACTTCCTCCTGTACAACTCCTGATAAGGAATTCACTTGAGTCCTCTTCGGCATATGCCTGGATACATACTTGATCCTTTTTCCTTCCGGGGTGGTAAGCAAAAATTGTCTTGCTGGCACAATCGATGTTTCCTCCATACAACGATAGCCAATCCATTCCCAAAATCACATCCAAACCTTGCGATTCCAAAACAATGAGGTCTGAGGGGAAAACATGCCTTCCAATGGCCAACGGTATCTGAAAACATCCTTGGGTGGCCATATACTCTGCTCCTGGCGAGGTTACTAACATGGGGCTTTTGAGAACTTGGGTGGACATCTTAAACTTGTTTACGAATCCCCTTGATATGTATGAATGCGATGCACCAGTATCGAAAAGAACAGTTGCAGTAAATGACTTAACCAAAAACTTACCTATTACTGCATCAGGCTGAGCTTCAATCTCCTCCACGCTCACGTGGTTCACATGTCCTTTGTTGAACGGGTTCGGCTTCTTCCCAGAGCTTCCATTGCCATTTCCATTTTGGGCTTCGGGACAATCGGTAGCGTAATGTCCCGTCTTCTGGCACTTGAAACAAGTAATGTGACTTAGATCTCTCTTGGTTGGGGTAGATGGGTTGGTGCGGTTCTGTCCGTTTCCTCCTCCATTCCCATTACCATTCTTGGAGCCATTATGGTTGTGCGAACTACCTCCTCCATGGGTATGCTGAAACTGTCCTCCCGGCTTCGGGGTAAATCGTGGCTTCTGCTGGGCTCCAGAATTGTACTTCCCTTGTCCATACTTCCTCTTGCGGTTTTCAATCTGCTGTTGCTTCCCTTCAATCATGAGAGCTCTATCTACCAGCTCCTGGTAGTTGTTGAAGGTTGCTACCATCAACTGCATACTCAGCTCATCATTCAATCCTTCCAGAAATTTCTCCTGCTTGGCAGCATCCGTAGCAACGTCATCTGGTGCATAACGTGCTAACTTACTGAAATCTTCCACATACTGGCCTACGGTGCGTCCTCCTTGGCGTAGGTTGCGAAACTCACGCTTCTTCATAGCCATAGCTCCTGCTGAAACATGAGCTGTACGGAAAGCTTGCTGAAACTGGTCCCATGTGACAGTGTCAATAGGGTGCGTGGCTGTATAATTCTCCCACCATGATGCTGCGGGTCCATCAAGCTGATGTGCGGCAAAACGCACTCTTTCCGCATCTGTGCATCCTGCAGTGGTCAACTCCCTTCCAACTTTGCGGAGCCAATCATCTGCTACAATCGGCTCGGTGCTACTGGAAAACACCGGCGGGTTTAGCCTTAAGAAACGGGCTAAGTGATCAACAGGTGGTGGTGGCGGTGGGTTGTTGTTGTTGTTGCCTTGGTTCTGAACTAACACTTGCATCAGGGCATTCTGTTGCTGAATCAACTGGGTGATCTCTGGCGGGAAAACAAATCCGGTGTCGCGTCTCGGAGGCATCTGATAGGTTTAGAAAAGATGAGAATTAAGAATAGAATGAGGTCTAGAGGGAAAACACTACCCATATGCTCATGAGACAAATTCAATCAATATCACTCAATCAATCCAAACAAGGCAAAACAATCGATCTAACTAGCGTTACAAAGTGCTTGAACTATACTACTAAATGGGGGAAAACTACTACTGATATGGTAGTCTACTAAAAATTCTGATCCGTTGAAGACTCCATGATGTCTGCTCCAGCTTCATCAATCCATTCGTCTTCACTTGGTTCCGAGTCGGTGTCGTCGATGATGATGTAGTTATCCGGACAAGTGCATTCGTCGACTTCTGCTTTTGGCACTGGATTTCCCACGGATGCTCCAATCTTGTTCTCCAGGTCATCAATCTTCCCGACTAGTGCGTTGATTTCCTCCAAGTAATCTTCGCGTGTAGTCTTGAGTTCTTCTTGGAGTTCCTTGATCTTCGTGAATGCCTTCTTCAGTTCTTCCTTGTCCGTGCATATCTGGTTCTCCTGGCGTCGAATATGTTGGTTCTGCTCCTGGATGAAAGCTGCAATTGATCCATCCTTCTTGGTCTTGATCATCTCCCATTGCGCGTCTCGACGTCCACAAATTTGATAAATTGTATCCTTAAGCTCCTGGTGATAGACTTCTCCAATGCGTCCCATGGCGATATGTGCGGCCATGCTCTTCCCTAAACTCCAAGTTGGTGCTTCGAAAACCAATCTCATGGGTTCCGTAATTGGCGCAAACGTTCTTCCTGGAATGATAACTTGAATCTTCCAGCTCTCCTCTTCAGGTAATGTGGCGTTGTAGGTTCCGGTGACGCTTGGTATTCCTATGTTCAAGTACTTGGTGACTTCCTTCAAGTGTCGTCCAAACGGCGTGTCTTCATCTGGTTGCATGAACTTGCTCCTTGCATTCGCCATTCCTAAAAGAGTAGAAAGTGGAGAGGGGTCAGAAATGAGAAGAGAGAAGTTTTCTAGGGCTTAAGCTTAGTGGTCGTGTCCTACAGTCAGCGTGTGCTCTGATACCAACTTTGTAGCGACCAGACCTCAAATGGCCTGTGCTGCTGTGCACCAGTGTCATCCCTGGATCAGTAATGCTGACACGCACAGTACAAATGGAGGATTTATAACAGAGTAGCAATCACACACTTATTACATCGAATATCTCCGAAGAGATTAAGTATGATAAACATGGCTTAAGGCCATCTAATAACGATAACAGCGGAAGACTTGGAAGATAAGTGAGTCCATCAACTCCAGCGGCATCACTGAGTATAAGACCACGACCTAAGGCACCTTACTCGTCGTCTGAAAAGTCTGCAACATGAAACGTTGCAGCCCGAAAACGGGTCAGCACATAGAATATGCTGGCAAAGTAACACATAGAGAACAATGAACAATGATAATGCTATACTATATGCATATATGGCTGGTGGAAAGGCTCTATGGTTACAGTTTTGCGAAAAGCCAATTTTATCCTACTGCAAAGGAATAAATTTTATTTAACTATCATGGTGGTTGAAACATTGAGAAGGTACCTCCAACTCAATCCCAATTAAGTGTCATCATTAACCCAACAAAATTAATTATAGGTATCACGGTGATGAGATTCAAATGAAAATCCAGATACTAGATACTCAAGTTGTCCATAACCGGGGACACGGCTAATCATGATCAGTTTGTACACTCTGCAGAGGTTTGTGCACTTTTCCCCACAAGACTCGATCGCCTCCGCTTGATTCTCGCACTGCATGATGTTTGAGAAACGGATGACCGAGACACAGTCTTTCAGAAACAGTCACTCTCTACTCTGGATGGACCGGTACACCTACTTTCCCCTACATCTGCTAGTCCACCTCTTCAAGAGATCCTGTAACCTACTCAGCTATGCTAGAGCC
The DNA here is from genome assembly GCF_018294505.1 of Triticum aestivum. Classification (NCBI taxonomy): domain Eukaryota; kingdom Viridiplantae; phylum Streptophyta; class Magnoliopsida; order Poales; family Poaceae; genus Triticum; species Triticum aestivum. Next base: position 121,187,530 of record NC_057802.1, on the reverse strand, counting down.
CATAATAGCTTGTGGCTGCACACGGAAGTTTCTAGCATGAATAATCTTATGATCCCTTTGAGCCTGGGTGGCGGACCTTATACATACAGACAACACTGGGTTCTCCAGGTGCCTCAATCCACCCAGATGTGAGTTTTAGTTGCCACCTTAAGTTGAACCATTATTAAACATCTCACATCTGTCATGAATATCTCTCAAACCCAATCCACGTCTACGAGCATAGCATGGCAATATAAAAGCAACGTAGAAGTAACTCCCAAGGGTTTGATAATAAAACAGGTAATAGGTACTACCTCAACTACTTCCCAATACCCACAGTTTAATTAGATCCTAATCATGCAATGTGTTTGAGGAAAAGATCTAATGCAATAAAACTGGGTATGAACGGGGTATGATCAAAGTGTTACTTGCCTTGCTGATGATCCGCAAAACCTAGCGAGTCGAAGTAACAAGCGGCACACTCCGGGTACTCTATCGCAAACAAACAAGCATACAATCAGTACTCATCTAATGCACAGGTAAAACTCGAATGAAAGATCCAACCAGAAAGTTCAACTTAAGAACTCCGGTTTGCAAAAAGAATCAACTCGAAAGAAGCAACGAAAGTCAAACGGCGAAAGAAAGAAACTTCGTTTGCTAATCTGGATCTAGGTCAAATTTTACTGTAGCAAAAACTTGTTTGAGTAGGTTAAACGGAAAGAGAATTTCGAGACGAAACTCTAGGCGCTTGAATCACCTGATTCCGATAAACGAGCGAGAAGTTAAACAGATTCGAAAATTCGATCAGAAATCGAATCTGAGAAAATAACGAGAAAATCCGACGAAAAAGAAAAACGGACGAACGGTTAAATAACGGACGTTCGTTAACAGAGAAAAACCGATGAACGCGTTCGTTAAAATGAAAGGTTCGGTGAACGCTCGCGAAATAAGAAAACCGAAAAAACCGATCTAGGGTTTTTTTTTAAACAAAAGGTTTTTTTTATAGAAAACCGGTCAACACGAGACGACGGCGGCAGCAGTACCCTCGGCGGGGGCTCCGGCGAGGGGCTCCGGCGGGCGGGGCTCGCGGCGAGGGGTGCGGGCTCGGGCGCTCCCGCGGCGAGCGACGAGGCAACGGCGGGCGGCGGCGGCGGCTAGATGCGGCGGCGGCGGCGGGCTCCTCCGGCGGCGGTGATGAGGAAAACGCAGGGGGTATTTATGAGGGAGGTGCGGGCGGCTTGGGGAAGGGGCTACCGAAGCGGCGGCGGCGTCGTGGCGATGGCGGACTCCGGCGGCGTCGCGTCGTGGGGAGAGAGGAGAGGGGCGACGGGGCGGGCCGTCGGCTGGGCTCGGCCCAGTCGGCGCGGGCGCGGTTTTGTTTGTTTTTTTTTAAAAAAAAGCTCCACGGGAAAAATTGCGTAGAAAAGTAAATAAAAATCAGAAAAATATGAAATGAATTTTCCCCGTCTAGTTAGAAAATCTAGAATAGGGTGAACATTTTTAAAATCAAAAATAGATATTTTGAAAACATGCATATTTTTAAATGCAACAAAAATTGTAAATAAAATCCAAATAAATCCCAATAATGTTTTTAACATTTTTCCTCCAGTATTTCAATTGTTTTGGAGAAGTCATATTTTCTCCTCTCGTTTATTTAATATGAAATATTTTTCCGGAGAGAAAAATAATTAAAAATCCCAATCCTCGTTTGAAAAATCAAATACGAAAATTCGAGAAAATCCCCAACTCTCTCCGAGGGTCCTTGAGTTGCTTAGGATTTATCGAGGATTTGTCCAAAAATGCAACAAAACATGATATGCAAATGATGATCTATGTATAACATTCCAAATTGAAAATTTGGGATGTTACACCAAAACAGGACTTCCCATATATAAATCTTTACCTCCGGACCATTCCGGAACTCCTCGTGACGTCCGGGATCTCATCCGGGACTCCAAACAACATTCGGTAACCACATACAAACTTCCTTTATAACCCTAGCGTCATCGAACCTTAAGTGTGTAGACCCTACGGGTTCGGGAACCATGCAGACATGACCGAGACGTTCTCCGGTCAATAACCAACAGCGGGATCTGGATACCCATGTTGGCTCCCACATGTTCCACGATAGTCTCATCGGATGAACCATGATGTCGGGGATTCAATCAATCCCGTATTCAATTCCCTTTGTCTATCGGTATGTTACTTGCCCGAGATTCGATCGTCGGTATCCCGATACCTTGTTCAATCTCGTTACCGGCAAGTCTCTTTACTCGTTCCGTAACTCACATCATCCCGTGATCAACTCCTTGGTCACATTGTGCACATTATGATGATGTCCTACCGAGTGGGCCCAGAGATACCTCTCCGTTTACACGGAGTGACAAATCCCAGTCTCGATTCATGCCAACCCAACAGACACTTTCGGAGATACCTGTAGTGCACCTTTATAGCCACCCAGTTACGTTGTGACGTTTGGTACACCCAAAGCATTCCTACGGTATCCGGGAGTTGCACAATCTCATGGTCTAAGGAAATGATACTTGACATTAGAAAAGCTCTGAGCAAACGAACTACATGATCTTGTGCTAGGCTTAGGATTGGGTCTTGTCCATCACATCATTCTCCTAATGATGTGATCCCGTTATCAACGACATCCAATGTCCATGGTCAGGAAACCGTAACCATCTATTTATCAGCGAGCTAGTCAACTAGAGGCTTACTAGGGACATGGTGTTGTCTATGTATCCACACATGTATCTGAGTTTCCTATCAATACAATTCTAGCATGGATAATAAACGATTATCATGAACAAGGAAATATAATAATAACCTATTTATTATTGCCTCTAGGGCATATTTCCAACAGTCTCCCACTTGCACTAGAGTCAATAATCTAGTCCACATCACCATGTGATTAACACTCATAGGTCACATCACCATGTGACCAACATCCAAAGAGTTTACTAGAGTCAACAATCTAGTTCACATCACTATGTGATTAAACCCAATGAGTTCTGGTTTGATCATGTTATGCTTGTGAGAGAGGTTATTAGTCAACGGGTCTGAACCTTTCAGATCCCTGTGTGCTTTACGAATATCTATGTCATCTTGTGGATGCTACCACGCGCTACTTGGAGCCATTTCAAATAACTGCTCTACTATACGAATCCGGTTTACTACTCAGAGTCATCCGGATTAGTGTCAAAGTTCGCATCGACGTAACCCTTTACGACGAACTCCTTTTCACCTCCATAATCGAGAAAATCCTTAGTCCACTAGATACTAAGGATAAGTTCGACCGCTGTCATGTGATCCATTCCCGGATCACTATTGTACCCCTTGACCAACTCATGGCAAGGCACACTTCATGTGCGGTACACAGCATAGCATACTGTAGAGCCTACGTCTGAAGCATAGGGGACGACCTTCGTCCTTTCTCTCTCTTCTGCTGTGGTCAGGTCTTGAGTCTTACTCAATACTCACACCTTGTAACACAGCCAAGAACTCCTTCTTTGCTGATCTATTTTGAACTCTTTCAAAATCATGTCAAGGTGTGCGTTCTTTGAAAGTATCATTGGGCGTCTTGATCTATCTCTATAGATCTTGATGCCCAATATGTAAGCAGCTTTTATCCAGGTCTTTCTTTGAAAAACTCCTTTCAAACAACCCTTTATGCTTTCCAGAAATTTTACATCATTTCGGATCAACAATATGTCATTCACATATACTTATCAGAAATGTTGTAGCACTCCCACTCACTTTATTGTAAATACAAGTTTCTAACGAACTTTGTATAAACCCAAAAACTTTGATCACTCCATCAAAGCGTATATTCTGACTCCGAGATGCTTGCTCTAGTCCATGGAAGGATCGCTGGAGCTAGCATACCTTTTAGCATCCTTAGGATCGACAAAACCTTTCTGATTGTATCACATACAACCTTTCTTTACGAAAACTAGTAAGGAAACTTGTTTTGACATCCATCTGCCAGATTTCATAAATGCAGCTAATGCTAACATGATTCCGACGGACTTAAGTATCGCTACGGATGAGAAAATCTCATCGTAGTCAACTCCTTGAACTTGTGGAAATACTCTTTGCCACAAGTCGAGCTTCATAGACGGTAACATTACCGTCCACGTCCGTCTTCTTCTCAAAGATCCATTTATCTTGGATTTCATGGCTTCTAACCATTTGTCGGAATATGGGCCCACCATCGCTTCTCCATAGCTCGTAGGTTCAGTATTGTCCAACAACATGATATCTCAGACAGGATCACGTACCACTCTGAAGTAGCATGCATCCTCGTCGTCCTACGAGGTTTGGTAGTGACTTGATCCAAAGTTTCATGATCACTATCATAAGCTTCCACTTCAATTGGTGTAGGTGCCACAGGAACAACTTCCTGTGCCCTGCTACACACTAGTTGAAGTGACGGTTCAATAACCTTATCAAGTCTCCACCATCCTCCCACTCAATTCTTTCGAGAGAAACTTTTCCTCGAGAAAGGACCTGTTTCTAGAAGCAATTACTTTTGCTTCCAGATCTGAAATAGGAGGTATACCCAACTGTTTTTGGGTATTCTATGAAGACGCATTTATCCGCTTTGGGTTCGAGCTTATCAGCCTGAAACTTTTTCACATAAGCATCGCAGCCCCAAACTTTTAAGAAACGACAACTTAGGTTTCTCTAAACGGTGTCGTCTCAACGGAATTGCGTGGTGCCCTATTTAAAGTGAATGCGGTTGTCTCTAATGCCTAACCCATAAACGATAGTGGTAATTCGATAAGAAACATCATGGTATGCACCATATCCAATAGGGTGCAGTTATGATGTTCGGACACACCATCACACTATGGTGTTCCAGGCGGTATTAATTTTGAAACACTTTCCACAATGTCTTAATTGTGTGCCAAACTCGTAACTCAGATACTCATCTCTATGATCATATCACAGACATTTTATCCTCTTGCCACGACGATCTTCAACTTCACTCTGGAATTACTTGAACCTTTCAATAATTCAGACTTGTGTTTCATCAAGTAAATATTCTCAGCATCTACTCAAATCATCTGTGAAGTAAGAACATATCAATATCCACTGTGTGCCTCAGCACTCATTGGACTGCACACATCAAATGTATTACTTCCAACAAGTTGCTCTCTTGTTCCATCTTACTGAAAATGAGGCCTTTCAGTCATCTTGCCCATGTGGTATGATTTGCATGTCTCAAGTGATTCAAAATCAAGTGAGTCCAAACGATCCATCTGCATGGAGTTTCTTCATGCATATATACCAATAGACATGATTCGCATGTCTCAATCTTTTCAAAAACGAGTGAGTCCAAAGATCCATCTACATGGAGCTTCTTCATGCGTTCTATACCAATATGACTCAAATTGCAGTGCCACAAGTATGTGGTACTATCATTACTATTTTATATCTTTTGGCACGAACATGTGTATCACTGCGATCGAGATTCATTTTAGGTGCAAGACCATTGAAGGTATTATTCAAATAAACAGAGTAACCATTATTCTCCTTAAATGAATAACCGTATTGCGATAAACATAATCCAATCATGCTCAACGCAAACACCAAATCTCGATGGTAGAGGGAGCATGCGATGCTTGATCACATCAACCTTGGAAACACTTCCAACACATATCGTCATCTCACCTTTAGCTAGTCTCCGTTTATTCCACAGCTTTTATTTCGTGTTACTAACACTTAGCAACCGAACCGTTATCTAATACCCTGGTGCTGCTAGGAGTACTAGTAAAGTACACATTCATATAACGTATATCCAATATACTTCTGTCGACCTTGCCTGCCTTCTCATCTACCAAGTATCTAGGGTAGTACGCTTCAGTGACCGTTCCCCTCATTACAGAAGCACTTAGTCTCGGGTTTGGGTTCAACCTTGGGATTCTTCACTAGAGCAGCAAATGATTTGATGTTTCATGAAGTATCCCTTTTTGCCCTTGCCCTTCTAGAAACTAGTGGTTTTACTAACCATCAACAATTGATGCTCCTTCTTGATTTCTACTTTCGCGGTGTCAAACATCGTGAGTTGCTCAAGGACCATCATCTATCCTTGATATGTTATAGTTCATCACGAAGCTCTAATAGCTTGGTGGCAGTGATTATGGAGAACCATCACTATCTCATCTGGAAGATTAACTCCCACTCGATTCAAGTGATTGTAGTACTCAGACAATTTGAGCACATGCTCAACGATTGAGCTTTTCTCCCTTAGTTTGCAGGCTTAAGAAACTTGCCAGAGGTCTCATACCTTTTGACGTGGGCACTAGTCCGAAATCCCAATTTCAGTCTTCGGAACATCTCATATGTTCCGCGACGTTTCAAAAACCGTCTTTGGTGCCACAATTCTAAACCGTTAGCATTACGCACTGAACTATCACGTGGTCATCAAAACGTGTATGTCAGATGTTTCGCAACATCTACAGACGACGCTGAGGTTCAGCACACCGAGCGGTGCATTAAGGACATAAGCCTTCTGTGTAGCATTGAGGACAATCCTCAGTTTACGGACCCAGTCCGCATAATTGCTACTACCAACTTTCAACTAAATTTTCTCTAGGAACATATCTTAAACAGTAGAACTAAAGCGCAAGCTATGACATAATTTGCAAAGACCTTCTGACTATGTTCATGATAATTAAGTTCATCTGATTAATGAACTCCCACTCAGATAGACATCCCTCTAGTCATCTAAGTGATACATGATCCGAGTCAAACTAGGCCGTGTCCGATCATCACGTGAGACGGACTAGTCATCATCGGTGAACATCTCCATGTTGATCGTATCTTCTATACGACTCATGCTCGACCTTTCGGTCTCTTGTGTTCCGAGGCCATGTCTGTACATGCTAGGCTCGTCAAGTCAACCTAAGTGTTTTGCATGTGTTCCGAGGCCATGTCTGTACATGCTAGGCTCGTCAACACCCGTTGTATTCGAACGTTAGAATCTATCACACCCGACCATCACGTGGTGCTTCGAAACAACGAACCTTCGCAACGGTGCACAGTTAGGGGGAACACTTTCTTGAAATTATTATAAGGGATCATCTTACTTACTACCGTCGTTCTAAGCAAATAAGATGCATAACAAGATAAACATCACATGCAATCAAATAGTGACATGATATGGCCAATATCATTTTGCTCCTTTGATCTCCATCTTCGGGGCACCATGATCGTCTTTGTCACGGCATGACACCATGATCTCCATCATCATGATCTCCATCATTGTGTCTTCATGAAGTTGTCACGCCAACGATTACTTCTACTTCTATGGCTAACGCGCTTAGCAATAAAGTAAAGTAATTTACATGGCGTTGTTCAATGACACGCAGGTCATACAAAAAATAAAGACAACTCCTATGGCTCCTGCCGGTTGTCATACTCATCGACATGCAAGTCGTGATTCCTATTACAAGAATATGATCAATCTCATACATCACATATATCATTCATCACATCTTCTGGCCATATCACATCACATAGCACATGCTGCGAAAACAAGTTAGACGTCCTCTAATTGTTGTTGCAAGTTTTTACGTGGCTTGTATAGGTTTCTAGCAAGAACGTTTCTTACCTACGTAAAACCACAATGTGATATGCCAATTTATATTTACCCTTCATAAGGACCCTTTTCATTGAATCCGTTCCGACTAAAGTGGGAGAGACAGACACCCGCTAGCCACCTTATGCAACTAGTGCATGTTAGTCGGTGGAACCTGTCTCACGTAAGCGTACGTGTAAGGTCGGTCCGGGCCGCTTCATCCCACAATGCCGCCGAAACAAGATAAGACTAGTAGCGGCAAGAAGAATTGGCAACATCTACGCCCACAACTGCTTTGTGTTCTACTCGTGCATAGAAACTACGCATAGACCTAGCTCATGATGCCACTGTTGGGGAACGTAGCAGAAATTCAAAATTTTCTACGCATCACCAAGATCAATCTATGGAGTAATCTAGCAACGAGGGGAAGGGGAGTGCATCTACATACCATTGTAGATCGCGATGCGGAAGCGTTGCAAGAACGCGGATGAAGGAGTCGTACTCGTAGCGATTCAGATCGCGGTTGATTCCGATCTAAGCACCGAAGAACGGTGCCTCCGCGTTCAACACACGTGCAGCCCGGTGACGTCTCCCACGCCTTGATCCAGCAAGGAGAGAGGGAGAGGTTGGGGAAGACTCCGTCCAGCAGCAGCACGACGGCATGGTGGTGATGGAGGAGCGTGGCACTCCTGCAGGGCTTCGCCAAGCACCGCGGGAGAGGAGGAGGGAGAGGGGTAGGGCTGCGCCAAGAGAGAGACGTTCTCGTTTGTATAGGAGCCCCAAAACCTCAAGTATATATAGGGGAGGGGGAGGGGCTGCGCCCCCATCTAGGGTTCCCCCCCAAGGGGTGCGGCCAGCCCTAGATGGGGCTTGGGGAGGCGGCCAAGGGGGGAAGAGAGGGGGGCGCCCCACTAGATGGGCCTTAGGCCCATCTAAGCCTAGGGTTTCCCCCTCCCCCCCTTCCTGCGCCCTGGGCCTCTTGTGGGGGGGCGCACCAGCCCACCTGGGGCTCGTCCCCTCCCACACTTGGCCCACGCAGCCCTCTGGGGCCAGTGGCCCCACCTGGTGGACCCCCGGGACCCTCCCGGTGGTCCCGGTACATTACCGATAGCACCCGAAACTTTTCCGGTGACCAAAACATGACTTCCCATATATAAATCTTTACCTCCGGACCATTCCGGAACTCCTCGTGACGTCCGGGATCTCATCCGGGACTCCGAACAACATTCGGTAACCACATACAAACTTCCTTTATAACCCTAGCGTCATCGAACCTTAAGTGTGTAGACCCTACGGGTTCGGGAACCATGCAGACATGACCGAGACGTTCTCCGGTCAATAACCAACAGCGGGATCTGGATACCCATGTTGGCTCCCACATGTTCCACGATGATCTCATCGGATGAACCACGATGTCGGGGATTCAATTAATTCCGTATTCAATTCCCTTTGTCTATCGGTATGTTACTTGCCCGAGATTCGATCGTCGGTATCCCGATACCTTGTTCAATCTCGTTACCGGCAAGTCTCTTTACTCGTTCCGTAACTCACATCATCCCGTGATCAACTCCTTGGTCACATTGTGCACATTATCATGATGTCCTACCGAGTGGGCCCAGAGATACCTCTCCGTTTACACGGAGTGACAAATCCCAATCTCGATTCGTGCCAACCCAACAGACACTTTCGGAGATACCTATAGTGCACCTTTATAGCCACCCAGTTACGTTGTGACGTTTGGTACACCCAAAGCATTCCTACGGTATCCGGAAGTTGCACAATCTCATGGTATAAGGAAATGATACTTGACATTAGAAAAGCTCTGAGCAAACGAACTACATGATCTTGTGCTAGGCTTAGGATTGGGTCTTGTCCATCACATCATTCTCCTAATGATGCGATCCCGTTATCAACGACATCCAATGTCCATGGTCAGGAAACCGTAACCATCTATTGATCAACGAGCTAGTCAACTAGAGGCTTACTAGGGAGATGGTGTTGTCTATGTATCCACACATGTATCTGAGTTTCCTATCAATACAATTCTAGCATGGATAATAAACGATTATCATGAACAAGGAAATATAATAATAACCTATTTATTATTGCCTCTAGGGCATATTTCCAACAACATCACCGGGTATACCTGCAAGCTTAAATAATCCACAAACTTCATCCACATATATTAGGTGCTCATCAGGATGCTTTGTTCCATCTCCTACAAAAGGATTAGCTAGCAGTTTTTCTAACATACCCGAAGGAACTTCAAAGGAAACATTTTCATTTTCAGTAGGTTCAGTAGGTTGAGGAGCAACTCTTTGCTCTACTGGTCGGGGTGAAGATACCTCGAAAAAGCCCCTCATAGGATTACTTTCCATAGTAACAAGTGACAGTAAATTTCAGCACACTATATAAATTTTTCCTTACCAAATTCCACCTACCAAAGGCGCTTCACTCCCCGGCAATGGCGCCAGAAAAGAGTCTTGATGACCCACAAGTATAGGGGATCTATCGTAGTCCTTTCGATAAGTAAGAGTGTCGAATCCAACGAGGAGCAGAAGGAAATGATAAGCGGTTTTCAGCAAGGTATTCTCTGCAAGTACTGAAATAAGTGGTAACAGATAGTTTTGTGATAGGATAATTTGTAACGAGCAACAAGTAAAAAAAGTAAATAAAGTGCAGCAAGGTGGCCCAATCCTTTTTGTAGCGAAGGACAAGCCTGGACAAACTCTTATATAGAGAAAAGCGCTCCCGAGGACACATGGGAATTATCGTCAAGCTAGTTTTCATCACGTTCATATGATTCGCGTTTGGTACTTTGATAATTTGATATGTGGGTGGACCGGTGCTTGGGTGTTGTTCTTACTTGAACAAGCATCCCACTTATGATTAACCTTTATTGCAAGCATCCGCAACTAACACAAAAGTATTAAGGTAAACCTAACCATAGCATGAAACATATGGATCCAAATCAGCCCCTTACGAAGCAACGCATAAACTAGGGTTTAAGCTCCTGTCACTCTAGATACCCATCATCTACTTATTACTTCCCAATGCCTTCCTCTAGGCTCAAATAATGGTGAAGTGTTATGTAGTCGACGTTCACATAACCCCACTAGAGGATAAACAACATACATCTCATCAAAATATCGAATGAATACCAAATTCACTTGACTACTAATAGCAAGACTTTTCCCACGTCCTCAGGAACAAACGTAACTACTCACAAAGCATATTCATGTTCATAATCAGAGGGGTATTAATATGCATAAAGGATCTGAACATATGATCTTCCACCAAATAAACCAACTAGCATCAACTACAAGGAGTAATCAACACTACTAGCAACCTACTAGTACCAATCCCAGACTTGGAGACAAGAATTGGATACAAGAGATGAACTAGGGTTTTGAGAGGAGATGGTGCTGGTGAAGATGTTGATGGAGATTGCCCTCTCCCGATGAGAGGAGCGTTGGTGATGACGATGTCGATGATTTCCCCCTCCCGGAGGGAAGTGTCCCCGGCAGAACAGCTCTGCCGGAGCCCTAGATTGGTTCCGCCAAGGTTCCGCCTCGTGGCGGCGGAGTCTCGTCCCGAAAGGTTGCTTATGATTTTTCCCTGGATGAAAGACTTCATATAGCAGAAGATGGCCACCGGAGAGCCAACAGGGGGCCCACGAGGCAGGGGGCGCGCCCTGGGGGGTAGGGTGCGCCCCCCACCCTCGTGGGCAGGTGGTGGCCCCCCTGACGTATTTCTTCCGCTCAGTATTTTCTTATTATTTCCAAAAATAACTTTCGTGGAGTTTCGGGACTTTTGGAGTTGTGCAGAATAGGTCTCTAATATTTGCTCCTTTTCCAGCACAGAATTCCAGCTGCCGGCATTCTCCCTCCTTATGTAAACCTTGTAAAATAAGAGAGAATAGGCATAAGTATTGTGACATAACGTGTAATAACAGCCCATATTGCAATAAATATCGATATAAAAGCATGATGCAAAATGGACGTATCAATCCTCATTTTAGGACTTAGTGAAACCCTATAAGCTATCAAGTAAATATCCAATTTGAATATAACTTACTGTCTACTTCTTAAACCATAGAAAAATGCCCTAATTTCACAATATAACTTAGAGTTTGATTGCTGAAATTCCTATGACTAAATTTGATACCTAAAAAATTGTCATATAGCATTCAAATACATTTCTATAATTCAAAAAGTTCTATACCTATAAATTTATATTACTATTTTTTTACTAAAATTTTGTATTACTAAAAATTTATATCTACCTTCTACAACAAAATCCTACCTACCTATACTATTCAAAAAACCTACATTCTACAATCAGAGTGTTACATATCAACTAAATATATTAACTATGTTTGAATTTTTACTAATTCACTCTAAACACTATAAGCTATCAACTAAACCCTAGAAGCATACTAAATCAAAGTGTTACATATCAACTAAATCTAAACACGATAAGCTATCAACTACACCCTAACCGTGTGATGGAGGAGGGGAGGGAGGATGGGTTGTGGATGGAGGAGGGGGGGTTCTGGAGGGAGGAGGGGCTGT